>NW_025888199.1:0-102207 GCF_002878395.1 Capsicum annuum | reverse complement strand
TGTTTCTTTCCGTATTTCATTCGTATTGCAGTATGATATTATGGAGGATGTTTAGATGTTTTGATTATGATGACTTTGATTATAAGTGTTGAATGGTAGAAAAATGGCTAAAAGGGTTAGCTTGGGGCTACTTGTAGCCTTAAACACCGTGTGACGCCTCGGGGCCTATTTTTGGGTCATTTCACCATCGTATCAACACAGTGAGTTAGCCTTCTGGCTAAGTAAGAACGAGAGGTCTGATGGACCATTGCATCCCACCGTAGCATAGAAGTAGTAGGTCCTAGTTCTGGATCCAATAGACGGTGAGTCCGACGGACCGTCGGACTAGCGACGAAATGTCCCGCTCTGTTATTTTGAGTCATTTTTAACATGGTTATTTTGGTCTTTTACCACATGCCAATATACATCCAGTTATACCCGTCCTCGGCTTATTTATTCATTATTTCACAAAAACAAATATTAGGGTTTCTCTCAAGGATCAATCCCCAAGAACAACTAGGTCCTTAATTCCAAGCCAAGAATTCAAGTTTTCTTTCACAAATCTCCAAGAAAACTCAACTCAGGTATGCATAGTGTTCATTCGTGGACTCCATTCATCCATGAAGCCTAAGAATCCCTTTTTTTAAGGTCAAGTTTATGGATTTTCTTTATGAATTTCATGTTGGGTTGCTTTTGTTCATGTTGATAATGACTAATTGAATTCTAATCCATGCTTGGTGATAAATTTCATGTGGAATTGATTAGTAAGGATGTAGGTTCATGTTAACCTAGGAATAAAACCCTTGGATGATGAAATTAGAGATGAATCATGATGTTTGATTGTTTTATAATGTTGTCTACATATACTATGCCTACCATGTGTTTGATTAGATACCTTTATAAAGGAAAAGTGCCCAACTAGCATGATATCATGAAATCCCCATTTATGTACAAGTTTATGCATACCGCGTGTCTGATGAAGTGCATCAATATATGAATTATGAATTGTGTTGTTGGTCATGTGTTCAACTAAGTCATGTTTTGTCAGTTTCTTCTCATTGAGTCCTAGGAGTACTTGTACACAAAATATTAGCCATGCTCCTAGAGCCATGTCATGTTTTTACGATACTCACAGTCAAGATATGATACTTAGACTTCAGTCAGACATGTTACGCAGGAAATCTCAAAAATCTTAGTAGTCTCAGTATTTCATTAATCTCAGTGATCTTAGTATTCCCGGATCTCAGTAACTTCAGTATTCTTAGTCAGTCCTCAAATCTCAATAGTATTCTTTCAGTCAACGAAACTCAGTAAACTCAGCTCAACTCAGCTAAGCAATACCATCAGTACCAGTTCAGCTCAGTTAATCAGTTTAATTAATCAGTTTAGTGTCTTTCAAATAGGAGTTGGATCAGCACCAAGCAAGCCTAGGGATGGGGACTCACCCTCTAGATAGGATTGAGATCTCTAAAAGTAATCCCTATGTTTACAAAACTATGTAGCTAGTGTAAGTACAAGATATCACCCGTTAGATGGGACTGACATACTTAGGGATCACCCATTATCATATTTACATGTGTAAGACTGATCTCAGAGGTCACCTGCTAGATTAGGACTGACTCCATAGCATTAGTCTTTACCAGTGGCGTGGTATCGACACCCTTCCAAATGGGGTTACAGGTTGGACCCCAGTTAGCTTAGTATGGGGCATGTTGGTTCGACGATTACTTCCCACAGTCTCAGTTTCAGTCTAAGTCTCAGGCTCAGTAAAAAAAGAACTCAGATAGTTATTCAGATTTTAGGACTGTCAAATACAATCAACTCAGATACAGTATAGAACTTTGCTAGTTCCATCATATTTAGGACTGTCAGATACAGTCACTCATGTTATCAGTTTTATCAGTTATCAGAACTCATGTTATCATTATTCAGCTTTAGGACTGTTAGATACAGTTAACCAGACCAATTCTTCATAATCAGAACTGTAAGACACAGTTATTCATATATCAATAATATAGTATTAGTCTCTCAAGTATTCAGTAATACAGTATTAGTATTTCTCACTCATTAGTGACTCAGATGTCAATATCAGTAAATTCAGTAGTCAGAACTCAGTATTCAGTCGTACCATGGTCTCAATTATAGTTACGTAGTCATGTATGCATTCTCACATTCATGTTATTAAGTATGTTGTTATTATTGTTCATGCATATGAACCCCATGAATTTATCCTACCTCACATGCATACCAGTATATTCAGTTGTACTAACACATTCGTGCTATGGTGTTATATACCATAGGTTTTGAGACACGAGCTCCAGAGCACCAGTAGAATTCCAATCTTAGTAGTCAGAGTTAGAAGTCAGCCCTCATCATCCGAGGACATGATCATTACTTTATTTTGTCATTATATAATTTATTAGTTGGAGTTAGTTGGGTATATGTCCCATCAACTCCTTATTCAGACAGTTTATAGTCTTTCTGATTATCACGTTTAGTTAGATATTTCAATTGTTTTGGGTATTTCATAACCCACCCAGATATTATATTTCAATTAGATATTATGTCTAAGTTTTGAACCTTATGGCCTTTTAGTTCATGTTCCCACATTATACAGTATATTATCCAGTATAAAGGTATAGATATCAGTCATGAGTTAGCTTATGGTCCTTTGGGTTCATGAGCACCGTGTAGCATTCTAGGTACCAGATTCAGGAATTTACAAAATCACACATACCTAGAGATGAAAATGCTGAATAAATCTTTCAAATTCAAAGTTTGAAGAAGATGACCTCTACTTGCTCTAAAGTAGAGATATCACTTCTTTCATTCACTATCATGTTAAGTGTTTAGTATTTTTTGAGTAATGAGGACTTACGATATTAATAATATTAATACTAAACTTTGGGATGGCTTAAACAACATAGCGATGATGTTAAAGGAGTGCAAAAAGAATTTAAAGCCATTCATAAAACATAAATGAAAATCTACAAAATTGAGTCGACCGGACCATTCCACGATGGTATGACCCACCTAAGCTCGTTTGTGGTTCTCATGGTTTGAAGACTTATTTGGGCTCTATTAACTCCACCATAGAGCCTTCATATGATTATAGTACCCACCTGCAATCATACCTTGGTTCATTGGTTGAAAGTCCAAGTTATATCAACTCTATGAGTCACGATCATACCTAAGATATGGTTTCTAACCATGGTTGTGGTTCTTGAAATTCAAGAGGGAGTGATTTTAAAATTTCCTTGAGTAGACTATTGAGTCTTTACCATCAACTTACCTGCAAATTAGTATACTTCATGAAACAGATTAGATTTAAATAAATTGGTAAGTAAATAAGCAACTTGAAATAAGAACACGAAGATTATCTTGGTTTGGAACACCAATTTGGAGCCTACTTCCAGTCCCCTTTGGTTTCAAATTTCCTTAAATCTTTTCAAAGTAGACCTCGTACAATGTTAGAGAACAAGTTTTGAAAACTTATTTTTTTTTCAGATCTTATGACACAGCCTTAGTTTGTATTACAAAGTTGACTCGATCTTATTCTTGTATAACTATTGTAAACAAAATAGTACAAAGCTTTGTAAGACTGGGATTGAGACACTCTAGGATTCTCTCTTGAAGTTGCGTGAGAGCTTCGATCTTTGGTCTTCCTCTTTTATATTCTTCAACTTCTTCGGCTTCTATTCTTCATAAGGTAATCCAATAGATTTCTTCTCAATAAAGAATTTGAAAATGATTCCTTGATTGTGGGATGGCACTCAATAGTATGTCCATATCAGATATATCCATATGTGGTGTATCCTTCACAATTGTACATGTCCATATTAGATATTTCCGTGCTAAGGGTGTGGTTTCATTCTTTTTGATTTTTTATTGATTGATTTGTATTCCATAAATATGGGAAGTCGTTGATATTTGTGTCTGATAATATTCCAATCTTAGTGTCGGCATTCTTATGAGTGAATTCTTGCTTTCTTTCTCGAATTTTTTTTATTAATTCCTTAGGGATATTTTTTATCTTCTATATTTTCAGTATATCCTGCAAGATATTTATTTATTAGTTTGTCCTTATTAAAACACATAGTGAGAATATGAGGCTAACAATCTTCTCCTTTTCTATAATGAAGAATAATAAACTGCAGTTAACTTCTCTGTATTTTGGTTGACTTTTTCTCCCGGACATGTAAGAACTTCTGATGCTCCTTCCTTCTTTGAGTATTACCTGATTTTTATCCTTTGATAGTCGACTTTCTCCCCCTAACTTGCAAGAATCTCTGATGTTACTGCCTTCTTTGAGCAGCAGTTAACTCTTATCTTTTAATGGTTTACTTGCTCCCCCTAACATGCAAGCACCTATGATATTCTTGTTTTCATACTCTTTTGGCACAATCAAAATGAACAATATCACATACAGGAAAAAAAAGGACAACACAACAATCATATAGAAGGTAAACAGGCAAAGGAACTAAACACAAAGTAAAAAGTGTGGCAGATAGAATGTAAAACTCATTTTACAACCCAAAAACAAATAGAACCCATTTTCGAATAGAGTCATCATTCAGCTATTTTACAAGAAGAATTTGAGGGTATTGTATATGTTATGACCAAATCATTTAAAATAATTTTCAATATTTTAGAGAAGGAGGAGTAGGAGATCTGGACGAATATTTCAAGGTCATTATTTGAGGAATTGACGTTAGTCTTGAGCGATTCGATGCGAGTAAAAACTTTTGTGAATAGATTGATGCTTTCTTGCTTTAATCCATCGATGGTTAGTCCAACATTTTCTATATTGTTACTCGTACCCTTCCCAAGCGTCATCATCTTGGTGGTCGACTCTTGAAGCATCATCACTCCTTCCTTAATAGCTTTTTGCCGATCCTTGAGTTTCTCCAAATCCTTCAATACGGGAAGCTTGGGGTTAGAAATAGACTTGTTTACCTTAGGGAGATCTAATTTTTCTCAAGCAGAGTCTTTTTTACCCTATTTATTTTCTACCAAAACGTAGCCCATGGTGGAAAAAGTTTTGGAGTCATAAGTAGAAGATAGTTTCATCAGAGGATATGCAGAGAGTTTAGTAGTGTAATAGAGAAGAATTTGAGTAATTAGCAGTCCGTAAGGAAAGCTGGAGAAGGCATGAGCGTTGGCAGTACTCTCAACCATATATTCACGAAACCAATCTGTCCAATTAATCTTGAACTTTTTCACCATGAAATATAGCAAAAAATATCTCAGCAGGTTATATTTCTAAGGGATACTTTTCTGGGGATAAGTGTGGTGGAAATAATGTGGGTTATTATACAATAATTAAAGGAGAAAGATAGGGGACTTAAGCTAAAAGACACTGTGTCTGGTTTAGACTGGTTCTTTTTCACTTCTTCAAAGCTAACTTCAAAATTATTGGGCCAGGAACCATTCATAAAGGGAATTATCCCCGAGAATTTTATATCAAACACTATTTCAAACAAAAAATCATTGAGAGTAATCCTTGTTCCAAGAATAAGTATATCTAATTTGCTGTTGTTGGGAGAGAGGTAGAGATTGGCATAGAATATTTAAACTAGATCCTCATAAACTTCAAGTATATATAGATGAAAAAACAGTGATAATTCATGAAATTTAAATAAGTGACTGACATTTCAATGGGATTCTTTTAATTGACAGAGATTTACCACCCGCCCGGGTACTACAGAACAACTTTTAAAGGCAGTGAACTTATCCTTTTATGAGAAAGTCAAAATCTTATGCATTTTCTCTTGAGGGGAAGGGTCTAGAAGGTTTGAACGAGGCTTATTTATGGAAGGGGTTAGACTGGGGGCAGAATGTTTTTAGGTAAAAGTTGACTAACGAGAGTGGGATGAAGATTTTTCAGAGATTAGAAGATAAGGATGTGATTATCGGAGAGAGGGTCTGGAAAGGATTTAGATAGATTTGCCATGGAGTGAGTTTTGGTCATTGGAGAGAAGTGTTAAACAAGGATTTTAAAAGATTGAAGAGAAAGATAAAGAGATGGATAGGCAAAGAAAGGTAAATAAAATGAGGGAAAGATAAAGAGAGGTGAAAAGAGTAAGGTGACTACTTGAGGTAAAAGATAGCAAAAAGGGAATGTTGGGAAGATAAAAGGGGTAAAAAGGCTGAAAAAGTAGCATTGAAAGAGGAGGAGCAATGATGACACTTTTAAAAAAGGTTTTCCAAATATAATAAAATAATAAGGCCATTAAAATTTTTTTCTATTATCATTATGTTAATAATACCAATCCTTTTTCAAAGGAAACAATATCTTTCTTTTAGAAGGGGTTTAGTAAAATTATCTTCCAACTGATTTTCGAAATCAACAAATGTTAGGGAAAAATCATTATTTTCTATATGATCTCGAATAAAATGATATTTATTATCAATGTTCTCAGCCCTAGAATGATGCACCGTATATTTAGACATACTAATAGCACTAGTATCATCACACATTATAGGTGCTGATTCAAAAGACAAATAAAAATCAAGTAGTTGATGCATAATCCATAAAATTTGAGTACCACAACTTGAAATGGAAATATATTCAACTTCAGTGGTTGATAAGGCAACTAAATTTTTGTACGACCCCACAAAATTTTTTTTTGTAGTCTGAGCCTTAGAGCATATAAAGTTAGGCGAACTCCAGCCCTAAAAGATTGAGAAGTGACTTCCCAAGTTATTAGTTTTTTAATATTGTTGAAATTTCCTAAAAATGACTTCCTATAGTGTGGGAAATTAATTTATCTTTCCAATGATACCTTTTTGTCAAAATCTGATTTGGAGTAAAAAGATATAGCTTTTTTTCAAAAACCAGTGAAATCACCCAGGTGCGACAAAGAGGTCCGATGGATCGTTACAGTGGCGACGGGACATTGCACCCCACCGTCGCAGGGAGGTAGAAGATCAACTCTCTGGCCAAGTGCGACAGAGAGGGCCGACGGGCCGTCGGGCCTCCGACGAACCGTCAAACCCCACCGTCGCAGTTGAGAGAAAAAGTAAGTTTCTGGACAATGTCCGATGGTAAGGACCGACGGACCATTCGTCCTCCGAAGGACCATCGCACCCTACCGTCACATATCCCGTTCAGTATTTTTAACTCATTTTAAAAAGAGCTTTTTGGTCTTTTCCCACCCTTTTAACCCTCAGATATATTCAAGACAAAGTAGATGGCTTCATTTTTCATCCAAAACATAAAAGAGCTAGAATTTCTCCCTTAAGATATAATCTAAAACCCTTATCCAAGAAATCCAAGAACTCACCATAGATTTTAAGATTTGATTTGATAATTAAGTTCCCAAGTCAAGGGTTATAAGAACCCCATCTCAAGAGTAAGAAGAAGATTTTAGAGCAGGCTTATTCATCCAATTTCATAATCTTAGGTATGTGGGATTTTGAACAAGGGTAATCCTTTCACCCCTGTTCCCAAAGTCTTATTTAAACTACAATTTATGAGATTTTACATGAAGTCGAATTAGGGTTTTTCACCCATTCTTATTGGTTGCAAGCTTTTGATGTTTCCCATGAATTGAGAGTCTAATGGCATGATTTTTACATGTTTTCTTGAGAAATTGAAGTTGGGTTTATACCCTATGATTTTACTCCTTTAAAAGTTAATAGTTGTAATGCTTTAGAAATTAAAGAATATGAGTATGTTGAGATTTTGAGATAAATTGATGTGAATTCCAGTTTTTTATATGATTTATGAATCCATATTCGGTCTAATATGCATTTTGATGAGTTTTAACTTGAGATTGAATTATGGGTCATTAAAAGCTACTTGAGACTTGTAATTTTATTAACTCTTGTGCTATAAGCACCCATGATTTGAGTATTCTGAGATTATTGAGAAATAGTTTGACCTAATGGTCATAGATCTTTGAAATCCACTTCAATACATGAGATTACAGATTTTACAATTGGGTTCTTACTGAACCAAGAGATTATTTTAAAGTGGATTTCCATGAGATGAGCGAGATAAACTAAAAGAAGTGGTATTTAGCATCGAGTTGGGTTAGTTAATATGTTTTCTTACCCCAGAACTACATGCCACCTTACATTTGAGATTTTGGGCCTGAGGCCAAGATGAGTGGGCCTGAGGCCGAGCTAAGTAATCACTAAGTTGAGGTTATACTACTTGAAAAGAGTATGATTCCTCTCCGCAACGTGAGGTTTCTTCCTTAGGAGTACAAGACGTTGAACTCTATGTAGCTCTCATGGTTTATGTCAGTTAAGAGAACCTCCCTAAACTAAAGTATTTTCCCTTGAGATAGAATATTTTCCCTAAAGCTTTGATATCAGATAATTTCTAAAATAAATGAAATTCTTTTGAGTATTTTCCAAGGAACAAAGTAGTTTTCTCTACTAATAAGAGTTTATCATTAGTTTTAAAACCAAAGTTATATAATTTTGAGTTCCAAGTATTTAAGTTCAAAGAGTTATAAGTTCTTGAGTATTAAAGAAGTTTTACTCTCCATGAGATATATGCATGAGTTGAAAGTGTTGTTTAAAGACCTTTCAGTCTACGAGTAATGAGAATAAGAGTAGAGTACAGATTTTTGAGCTAAAGTATAATCACGAGATTTATGTTACAAGCTTTATTCTGCATGATTTATGAGTTTTACATCTTGAACTTATTCAAGCTATGTGAGTTGTTCCTTATTGAATGGATAATTTATTAAAGAGTATTGATATTGTTTTATTTAAATGAATACACCCCCATATACTCAATACATTCCCAAGTGTTGATCCACATATACGTTTATGTCCTACATTGTCTTATAATTTAGGTTTAGGTGCTCAGTCTCAGCCTCATCAGTGATTTTCGAGTACCTTTGTCTATATTTCTCTAGTGGTGAGTCCTCATGTTCGAAGACCTATCTTTGGACATTTCAGTATTTGAGTGGTTATGTTATTACTTTCAGTTTAGTTTGAGTTAGTTGGGGACCTTTCCCAATGACTCTCTGGTTCATGGATTAGTAGAGGCTTTGTTAGACTAGTTACCAGATGGTTTTTATGTTGAGATTTCCAGTATTATGGTCGTTTGGACCAAGTATTATCTTCGTACTTCTCTTCATTTGATATGACAGTGCCAATATTGTGTTTATTTCATGTTGAAATGAGTTATTATGCATAGTAACGATCTCAGAGGGTTAGCTTGGGGGTATTTGTAGCCTCAAGCACCATGTGACATCCCGGGAGGTAATTTCGGGTTGTTAAAAACTTTGTATCAGAGCCTAAGGTTTTAGGAGTCCAAGGGAATCTAACAAGACGCGTTGAGTAGAGTCTTGATCATCGGTGTATAGCATTCCACATCTATGAGAAAGAGGCTATAAGACATTCAAGGAAAAAGTTGTTTCTTTCTTTCAAATTTTATCGTGCCTACAGTTGTCCCTCTTATCTTATAATTTGTGCTCTTCTATTTTAGAAAATGCCTCTCTAAAGCAAAAATGCTCGTAGAAACGATAATGAGAAACCTTTACCTATTGATCCTTTGAATGATACGATGTCTTATGCTGTGTTTTGTGCGGCCTTTCAAGCGTTAGCCGAATCAGTCATTGCTAATGCTCGGGCCAATAACTAGGACGCAGTTGTAAATCAGCAGGGAGGTGATATAGCTACTGCTAGGATTCATGACTTCAAGCGAATGAATCCGCTAGAGTTTTATGGCTCTAACATAGGTGAGGACCCACATTTGTATCTTAAGGTTGTAAGAAAGATCACACTGGTGGTACATGTATCTAAGGAAGTAAGTGTTGAGTTGGTGTGTTACAGGTTGAAAGAAATTGCTTATGACTAGATTGTATCATGGAGTAAGGGTAGAGATCAGGATGTTGCTCGTATGACTTGGCAGGTGTTCCCAGATGCATTCTTGGACAAGTTCTTTCCGCTTGAGATGAGGGGAAAAAAGATTGAGGAGTTTATAAACTTGAGATAGGGCTCCATGACTGTTAAGGAGTACTACTTGAAGTTCAACTAGTAGGCCAAGTATGCTCCTTATTTGATTTCTTACACCAGAGCTAGTATGAGCAAGTTTGTGATAGGTGTCTCTGGGTTGGTATTGAAAGAGTGTAGGACTACGATGCTGAATAGGGATATTGATCTGTCTAGGTTGATGATCCATACATAGTAGATAGAGGTAGATAAGATTAGAGAGAAAGATAGAGTGAGGGGTAACAAGAGGGCTAGATATGAGCAGCATGAGTATAGTCAGCCTAGGTTCCACGAAGAAAACCACCCTCAGTTTCAGAGATGTCTGCCTATTCTAGCGCCTTCATCATATAGTGCTCCCATGCCTAGAGGCAGGAAGAAGCAAAGGAGTAGGTCTTTTATGTCTAGGTCACAGAATAGTGTTAGTAACAGGCCCCATTATCCCCCTTGTTCTAAGTGTGGTAGGGATCATCCCGGTAAATGTTTCATAGATTTAAGGGTTTTTTTTAGTTATGGAAAGCTGGGCCATAAACTTAGAGATTGTCCACATGCTAGAGAGGGGAACGAAGATGACCAACTTCAGGCACAGACTACTAGTACACCAGCTCCTGTACCCTATCCTGCCCCTGCTCAGGGTGCTTCATCTACCACTACTGGCTGTCAGCACCAGAATATATTTTATGCCCTATTATCCTATTAAGAACAGGAGGACTCCCCCAATGTTATTACTAGTATACTCCGTTTCTTTTGCTTTGATGTTTATATCTTGTTGGACCCTGGGTCAAGTTTCTCTTATGTGACCCACTTGTAGTTTTAAATTTCAAAATGAGTCCTGAAAAGATTCCTGAGCCTTTCCTAGTTTCTACACCAATAGGGGAGTCATTTATTGCTTAACGGGTGTATAGAGATTGTCCTGCTACTATTCTTCATAGAGTCATACTTGCAGATTTGATAAAGTTATACATAGTGGATTTTGACTTTATTCTGGGTACGAATTGGCTTTATTTTTGTTATGCATCTATAAACTATCATACCTGTGTGGTAAAGTTTCAATTTCCTGATGAACCACTTTTTGAGTAGTCTTTTAGGTTGGTATCTCCCAAGAGTCATTTTATCTCCTATCTCAAAGCTTTAAAGATAATGTCCAAAGGTTGTATCTATCACCTATTTAGAGTCAAACACACTAAGTCCGAGGCTCCAACTATTCAGTAAGTCAATATTGTTAATAAGTTTCCTAATGTTTTTTTGGAAGATCTTCTAGGGATACCTCCCAATAAGGAGATATAATTCGGGATTGACCTTCTTCCCGACAATCAGACTATTTTTATTTCATCATACAGGATGGCACCTGCAAAGCTTAAGGGGTTGAAAGAGCAATTCAAAGATCTTTTAGACAAAAATTTCATAAGACCCAGTATTTCTTCTTATGGTGCACCTGTTCTATTTGTGATAAAGAAAGATGGTTCTTTATGGTATATCCATTGGCTATCGTCAGCTTAACAAGGTCATAGTAAAAAATAATTATCCCCTTCCGATAATTGATGACCTATTTGATCAGTTGCAATGTGTAAGTTATTTCTCTAAGATAGACCTTAGATCCAACTATCATCAACTTAAAGCGAGGGAATGTGAAATTCCAAGGACAGCCTTTCGAACCCGCTTGGTCACTTTGAGTTTGTAGTCATATATTTTGGGCAAACCAATGGCCCAGCAGCCTTTATGGACCTCATGAATTAAGTGTTCAAGAAATATCTTGATATGTTTGTCATAGTGTTAATCGATGGTATCTTTGTGTACTCCCGTACTGAGAATAACTATGTGAATCACCTTAGAACTGTCTTGCAAACGCTTAGAGATCACCAGTTGTTTGCCAAATTCAACAAGTATGAATTTTGGCTAAGGTCTGTAGCTTTCCTGGGTCATGTTGTTTCATTCGAAGGTACTAGAGTTGATCCCTAAAAGATAGAAACTGTAAGAAATTTGCGTAGACCTATTTCCCCATCTGACATTAGGAGTTTCTTGGGTCTAGCTGTCTACTACCACCATTTTGTTGAAGGTTTCTCTTCTATTGCATCTCCTATGACCCGGTTGACCCAAAAGAAAGTTAAGTTCCAGTGGTCAGATTCCTATGAGAAGAGTTTTCAGGAGTTGAAGACTCGACTTACTTCAGCTCCTGTGTTGACCTTACCTGATGGTAAGAATGGTTTTGTGGTGTATTGTGATGCCTCCAGAGTTGGTTTTGGTTGTTTGTTGATGCAAAGAGGTAAGGTTATAGCCTATGCCTTTAGACAATTTAAACCGCATGAAAACAACTACCCAACCCATGATCTTGAATTAGTTGTTGTGGTCTATGCATTGAAAATCTGAAGTCACTATCTTTATGGTGTTTATGTAGATGTGTTTACTGACCATAAGAGCCTTCAGTATATGTTTACTCAGAGGGAGTTGAATCTTAGGCAGAGTGGTGGTTAGAGTTTTTAAAAAACTATGAAATAAGTGTGTTGTATCACCCGGGTAAGGCCAATAATATGGCAGATACCCTTAGCAGATTGTCTATGGGTAGTGTTGCTCATATAGAGAAAGGTAATAAAGAGTTATCTCATGATATGCATTGTCTAGCTAGATTGGGTGTTAGGTTGCTTGATTCTACTGAAGAAAGTACTTTTGTACAGACTAGTTTTGAATCCTCTCTAGTTTCAGAAGTTAAGGAGAAGCAAGACAGAGATCCTAGTTTGGTCAGACTGAAAGTGTCAACTAAGGACCAAAAGGTACAAGTTTTCTCCCAAGGGAGAGATGGCGTGTTGAGATTGTAGGAAAGATTATGTGTTTTGTGAGTTGATGATCTAAGGCAGAGGATTATTGCTGAAGTGCATGGCGCGTGGTATTCTATTTATCTCGGCACTACCAAGATGTAGTGCAACTTGCGGGAAATCTATTGGTGGAAAGGTATGAAGAAGGAATAGCTGGGTTTGTAGCAAAGTGTGCAATGTGCCAACAGGTTAAGCTAGAGAACCAAAGACCTAGTGGTGTGATGCAAGAGTTTGGTAGACCTACTTAGAAGTGGAAGGTGATGAATATGGACTTTGTGCCTAGGTTACCTCTCTTGCGTCATCATCATGATTCTATTTGAGTTGTTGTAGATAGGCTGACTATGTTCGCATATTTCTTGCCTATGCATACATCTTATACAGCTGAGGATTATGCTAGATTGTATATTCAGGAGTTATTCAAGCTGCACGAAGTTCCCTCGCCTATCATTTCAGATAGGTACTCAATTTACTTCTTAATTTTGGAGGGCGTTTTAGAAGGGTCTTGGTACCCAAGCTCTTTTGAGTTCCGCTTTTCATCCACAAATAGATGGTCAAGACGAGAGGACCATTCAAACTCAATAAGATATGTTGAGGACGTGTATTCTTGATTTTAAAGGTAGTTAGGATGAGCATTTTCTATTGATAGAGTTTGCATATAACAATAGTTACCATGATAGTATCGAGATGGCACCATTTGAGGCTTTGTATAGAAGAAGATGTAGATCACCGATAGGTTGGTTTGAAGTGGATGAAGCTTCCATGATTAGGCTGATGTAGTATTTGAAGATATGGAGAAAGTTAAGTTGATTAAAGAGAGCTTGAAGATAGCTCAGAGTCATAAAAAATCATATGCCGATGTGAGGAGAAGAGATCTTAAGTTTGAGGTGGGTGATTTGATATACTTGAAGATTTCACCCATGAAAATGGTGAAGAAGTTTGGCAAAAAGGAAAGCTTAGTCCCCGTTATGTTGGCTCGTATAGAGTCTTCAGCCGTGTTGGTAAAGTAGCCTATGAGGTTGATTTGCCAGCAGAGTTGTTAGTCGTTCATCCTTTTATTCATGTTTCCATGCTTAAAAAGCATATTGGTGATTCCATTGTGGTAGATCCTTCAGAGAGTGCTGATATTCAGAATAGTCTTTCATTTGATGAGATTCCCATCGAGATTCTATATTTTCAGATTCATAGACTAAGGAACAAAAAGGTTCCCTTGGTTAAAGTTTTGTAGCGGAACCAGTCAGTTGAGGGTGGTACTTGGGAGGCAGAAGCAGACATACGAGCGAAGTACCCACACCTATTTTCCATGAGTTCAGATCAATCCGAAGGTATTATTCTTCCTTAATTAGGCCCTTCTAATCTAAATTTCATCCATGTATCTATTCTTGCATGAGTTCTTGCAATTTCTGAAGTATTCAAGAGTTTAGAAAGATTTTGAGCCCGTTTTGCAAATTGCTTCAGCTATGTGTACTCTATTTTCCTATGTTCCTAGTATAACAAGCAACATTTGAGGACGAATGTTTTCAAGGAGGAGATATTGTAATACCCCACAAAAATTCTTTTGTAGTCTGAGCCTTAGAGTATGTAAAGTGAGGCGAATTCTGGCCCTAAAATATTAAGAAGAGACTTCCCAAGTGTTTAGTGTTTTAATATTATTGAAATTTCCTAAAAATGGCTTCCTATAGTGTGGGAAATTGAGTTATCGTTATCTTTCAAACGATACCCTTTTTGTCAAAATCTGATGTCAAAGTAAAAAGATATAACCTTTTTCCAGAAAGCAATGGAATTGCCTAGGTGCTACGGAGAGGTCCGACGGACCATCGGAGTAGCGATGGGCCGTCGCATCCCACCATTGTAGGGAGGCAGTGGCTAAGAGTGATGGATAGGGCCGACAGACCGTCGCATGGTACCGTTGCAGTTGAGATAGAAAGTGAGTTTCTGGACAATGTCCAATGGTCAGGACCGATGGATCGTCGGGCCTCCGAAGGACCGTCGCACCCCACCGTCGCATATCCTGCTCAGTATTTTTAACTCATTTTAAATAGATCTTTTTAGTTTTTTCCCACCCTTTTAACCCTTAGATATATTCAAGACAAAGCAGATGGCTTCATTTCTCATCCAGAACATAAGAGAGTTAGGGTTTGTCCCTCAAGATCTAATCTAAAATACTTCTCCAATAAATCCAAGAACTCACCATAGATTTTATGAGTTGAGTTGAGAATCAATTTCCCAAGTTAAGGGTTGCAAGAGCCCTCTCTCAAGAGTAAGTAGAAGAGTTTAGAGCAAGCTTGTTAACACAATTAAATAATCTAAGGTATGTGGGGTTTTTAACAAGGGTAATCCTTTCACCCTTGTGCCCAAATGATTATTTAAACAACAATTTTCTGTAATTTATGAAATTTTACATGAAATTGAATTAGGGCTTTTCACCTATTGTTATTGGTTGCAAGCTTTTGATGTTTTCCATGAATTGAGAGTCTAATGGCATGATTTTACATGTTTTCTTGAGAAATTAAAGCTGGGTTTATGCCCTATGATTTTATTCCTTGAGAAGTTAATAGTTGCAATGCTTTAGAAATTGGAGAATATGAGTATGTTGAGATTTTGAGATAAATTTCTGTAAATTCTAGATTTCTATGTGATTTATGAGTCTATATGCTATCTAATATGCATTTTGATGAGTTTTAACTTGAGACATGCAATTTTATGAACTCTTGTGCTATAAGCACCCATGATGTTTTGACCTAATGGTCATTGATCTATGAAATTCACTTCACTACATGAGATTACCTTTGTCTATATTTCTCCATGGTGAGTCCTCATGGTTCAAGGACCTATTTTAGACATGTTGGTATTTTAGTGGTTATGTTATTACTTTCAGTTCAGTTTGAGTCAGTTGGGGACCTATCCCAACGGTTCTCTAGTTCATGGAGTAGTAGAGGCTTTGTCAGACTAGTTACAAGATTGTTGTTATGTTGATATTTCCAGTATTGTGGTCATTTAGATCGAGTATTATCTTCGTACTTCTCTTCATTTGATATGACAGTGCCAGTATTGTGTTTATTTCTTCTTGAAATGAGTTATTATGAGTAGTAACAGGCTCAAAGGGTAATCTTGGGGCTACTTGTAGCCTTAAGCACCGTGTGATGTCCCGGGAGGCAATTTTGGGTCATTACAAGTTTGTTTCTTGCTATGCCATGAAATTAGTGCATCATCAAAAATTTGGTATGTTCCACTAGTTCTTTTTCTATTATTTTTATCACCTAAAATTCAACATCTGAATATCCAATTAAATCAAAATGAGAGGAGCGAGGGTACCATAGTTTAGTGTCTTGTGTTTAGATAAGATAACCTAATGATTCTTTTGGTGACACTCAGATGGGACTCTTTAGTAGTCGACTAAAACCTTGCACAGTTGTACACAGAAAACATAATGTATGGTCAACTAGTGGTCAAGTAGAGGAGTGATCCAATCATTCCCTCTTACATCTTTTCATCAACATCTTTTTTAGATGAGTCTGAATCAAGACTTATGGATAGACTCATTAGGGTTCCATAGGCCTTTTCTTTTTCCATGCCAAATTTTTTGATAAGTTCCTTCGTGTATTTGGCTTGACAAATGAAAGCACCATTGGGTATTTTCTTTATTTGTAATCCAATCAAAAATGTAAGCTCTCCCATGAGGCTCATTTCGTATTTTACTTTCATCAGATTAGGAAAATTCCCGCACAAGGAGATGTTAGGACAAAAAATAATAATATCATAAACGTAAATTTGCACAATGAGAAGATTTGAGTCAAACTTGTGTATGAACTGAGTTTTATCAATTTTGCCTTCTTGAAAATTATTATTTAACACGAAAAAACTCAACCTATCATACCAAGCTTTTGAGTCTTTTTTAAGACCGTAGAGTGCTTTTGATAAATTGAAATCATGATTTGGATAAGATGGATTTTCAAAATTGGGGGTTGTTTTACAAAAAATTCTTCATGAATAAATCCATTTAAAAGGTACTTTTGATATCCATTTGGTATAACTTGAAGCATTTGAAGGTAGCAAAAACTGACAAATTGTGAATTGAACCTTGCTACACGAGTAAAAGTTTTATCATTATCAATACCTTCTTGTTGGGAGTAACCTTCAGCTATAAGTCTGTCCTTATTTCAGATAACCTTAGTCTGTCCTTATTTCAGATAACCTTACCTTCTTCATTCAATTTGTTTCTGTAGACCCATCTAGTTCTAAATATGGAGTAGTTCTGGGTCTTTCAACTAGAGTGTAGACTATTTCATTTGAATAGGTACAATTCTTCCTTCATGGACTTGACCTAGGATTCATCTTTAAGGGCCTCAATATTCTTCTTAGGTTTGATTTAAGACACAAGGGTAATAGATTCTTGCTTACTTTATGAGGCTCTTGTCTGCATCATATCATCTGTATTTTCATTCATGGACTTGACCTAGGATTCATCTTTAAGGGCCTCAATATTCTTCTTAGGTTTGATTTAAGACACAAGGGTAATAGATTCTTGCTTACTTTATGAGGCTCTTGTCTGCATCATATCATCTGTATTTTCGATGATAAAATCATTTAGATAGCTAGCATTGTGTGTCCATTCTTTTTTAACACTTGTTTTGTCTGTTTCAACTGCAAAAGTCGATTTTGATGGCTCTCGAGTTGTATTAGCATTGGCACTAGATTGTAGAGCATTCTCTTATTCTTCATCCATACTCAAGCTTATAGGAGGGTGAATAGTTTCATTAAATATGATATACATAGATTATTCAACATATAAAGTTCTTTTATTATAAGCCCTGTAAGCGTGTTTGGTGGGAAAGTACCTAATAAAAATACCTTTGTCACGTCGTGGATTGAATTTTCCTAAGTTATTTATGCCATTATTGTAGATGAAGTATTTGCATCCAAAGGGATGAAAGTAGCTAATTTTTGGCTTCTTCCCTATCCACAACTCATAAAGAATCTTCATTAGAATAGGTCTAATAAGTCATCTATTGATAATGTGAAAGGTTGCGCTTATTGCCTCCACCTAAAAGTGATTTGGAAGGTTGTCTTCTAGTAGCATTGTTCTTGCAGTTTCCTAAAGGGATCGATTTTTTTTCTCCACCACACCATTTTTTAGGACTCTGAGATGTGAGAAGTTTATAGAGTACCAATTCTTACCACAGTATTTCTCAAAAGCTTTATTTTCAAATTCTCCTCCATGATCACTTTGAACATAGGTGATGAAGTGTCCTTCTTCCCTTTGTACTTTCCTACAAAATATCTCAAAATTCATGAAAGACTTATGTTTATAAGCAATAAACATTACCTAGGTAAAATAGGAATAACCATCAACAATAATGAAAATATATCTTTTCCCATTAATACTTATAGTCTAGGTAGGGCCAAACAAATCCATGTGGATTGTTCGAAGGGGTTTGCTAGTTGAGATAATATATTTGACTTGAAATGATGTTCGATTCTGTTTACCCAATTAGTAGGCATCACAGATGTGATCCTTCTCAAACATGAGTTTTGGCAGACCTTTTACCAGTTCCAGTTTGGAGAGTTTCTCAATTATGTGTATACTAGCATGCCCAACCTTTCTATTCCACAACTAAGTGTCCTTGGTTTCCACAGTGAGTCTGGTAAGGGTAGCAAAATTAGGACTATTTAAAACATAAATATTATCAACACATTCATCAATAAACGAAATATCTTTTTTATCATGTTTGATGGAGCAGCTTTTAGATTTGAAGCAAACTCTAAATCCTGTATCATACAACTGACTGATATTGAGTAGGTTATGTTTGATTTCTTCTATAAAATATACTTTAATGAGTTCACATAAGGAGTTGACTTTTACTAAGATGACTCTGATGACATCGTCTTTAGCATTTTCACCGAATCTAATTGATCCTCCATTTATTTTCTTCAAAGAACAAAATTTTTTCTTTCTTTCTGGTCATATGTCTGGAACACCCATTATCGATGACCCACATTTCTTTTTTATAACTTTTGTATATACTTTCCAACAAAATAAGAAAATTAGTTTTGTTTAGGTACCCAAGTGTTCGTAGGTCCTTGGGTCTTAGAGTTACTTCTTTTAGCCCTCCAAACCCAGACACATTTAAAATTTTATTTGTAGATGTGTTATTTGTGCCTTTTCTATCCACGAGTATAGCAGATAAGTCCTTGAAAGGATAAGGAGGTTTTAGCTGATTTAAACGATCTTGATGAGGAACTTGAGTTTGTTTTAAAAAAATTGATCTTACAAAACTGTTGCTTGGTGATTTACTAATGCTATTCAATTTGATTTTTACATCATCAAGCTCTTCTTGAAGTTAGCGAAGTTCAATTTGATATGCTTCAATTTCAACTTGATAATTTCTTTGTTCCTCTTCAATTTTTCATTTAAGTAGAGCTCCCCATTTTATCTTTTCTTGAGAAAGTTTACTATATTCATCAATAACCTTTTAAAGCTCATCGATTATCATATCTAAGTTTGATTCAATAATATTATAGTTATGATAGTCGTGAATTCTTACCTCTCTTGATTCACCTTTTTTTAATAAAGTACAGGTTAGCTGCTTTTGTTTTTTGCTCGATCGCATCTTCATCACTCCAAGCTCCAAAGTTTTGTTTTTTTTTGATGATCTTTTTTCAATTCAATATAATTTTGTTTAAAGTGGTCTGGCCTTCCATAGTACTAGCAATGGTCATCATTCCTTATTGATTCATTTTTTTGGTTCCTTGGGGTCTCTGTTGTCTGTATTTAAAGACTTTCTTACTCCACGATTTATGAGAGTTATTCCTTTGCTATTGGCTTCTTCATGGAGATGTTCTTCTTCAGTTGATACAACATTGAAGGCTACTGGTTTCTTCTTTTCCTCTTTTTGTATGTGTTGATATAATTTCATTCATAGGAAATAAGATTCTCTCATTGTTCATCATATTTCATGTTATAGAGATCTCCATCTTCTAGGATGGCAGCTTTGGTTTTCCATAATTTAGGGAGGCTTCTGATAAGCTTCTGGACTTGCAGGTCATATGGATAGATCATCCCTATTGATTTAAGCTCATATTCAATTTTGCTGAATCTAGTAAAATTTGATTCCATGCTTTTATTTTCCTGCATTTTGAATAGCTCATACTAGTTGACCAAAGAAGAAATTTTTTATTTTTGAACTTTAGTGGTTCCTTCATCGTACATTAGTTTGAATTGCCTCATGTTGTTCCTTGGTGACTTTGAAGTTTTTGAGGTTTTCTACATCAATACTGTTTGATTCCTTGTCTTTGTCCTTCTACTTTTCCTTGAGTCCTAGAATTAGCTTTGGTCCCTTCTTAATGAAAACCTATGCTTGGAAGTCATTTGATTGGATGAAGATTCTGAATCTGTTCTTCCAATAGGAGTAGGGTTTTCCATTGAGTTTACTGTTGAGTCTTCATATTCGAATTACCAGCAAATCAACATACTTCACAAACTATATTAGACATAAATAAATAGGCAAGTAAATAAGTAACTTAAAATAAGAACATGAACATTTATCCTAATTCGTAACACCAATGTAGTTCCTACTTCTAGTCCCTTAGGGTTTTAAAATTTCCTTAGATCTTTTCAAAGTGGAGCCTGAGTACAAGTTATGAAAACTTATTTTGTTTATTAGATCTTGTGATATAGCCTCAATTTGTATTACAAAGTTGACTCAATCTTATTCTTTTATAACTATTGTAAATAATGAAGTACACAATTTTGTTAGACTAAGATTGAGACCCTCTGAGATTCTCTCTTGAAGCTGCGTGAGTGCATCGATCCTTATTCTTCTTCTTTTATATTCTTTAGCTGCTTCAACTTCTATTCTTCATAAGAAAACCTAATAGTTTTCTTCTCAATAAGGATTTTACAATATTCATTGATTGAGGGATGACATTGTAAAGTATGTCCATATCAGATATGTCCATGCGTGGTGTAGCCTTCACAATCTTACATGTCCATATCAGATATGTCCATGTAGAGGGTGTGGTCTTCTTTTCTTTTGTTTTTCTTGAATGATTTGTTTTCTATAAATTTGGGAAGTCGATGGTCTCTATGATTGATTGGTGTCATCTTTCTGATGATTTAGTGCTTGCTTCCTTTATCGAATCTTCTGATTGATTCCTAAGGGATCCTCTTGATCTCCTATATTTTCAGTATATCCTACAAGATATTTGTTTATTAGTTTGTCCTTATAAAAACATATAGTGAGAATATACATGTCACTACATGTCAACTTTAGTTCCCTCTCTTGGTTAGAAGTATACATGTCAACTTTAAGATGTTTTGGACTATTCTGATCATACGGGATCATTGTACGATTATATAATCTCACCACGATAATACCTACACTCATAGGTTCTCACTTCTAGACAGTTCATTATTAAAATGGCAACAACTTTTTACTTCAATACGGATTAGGGCAAAAATCAATTTCAAAAAATAATTCAATTATCTATCATTTACTGGATCGTGATCTCAAAAATACTTCAAAATCTAGGATTTATGATTGTTTTAAGTTGACTATAGCAAGATTCTTCATAAAAAATAAAGCAGTAAGGTAGGTTTTAATTTAGCCATCTAGGAGTTACTAGTGGCCTTAATAAATGTGTAAATCATTTCCTATACAACCAAAACATGATGTCTATTTCTACATATTCTTGAAATATGGTTCTAATCTTACATTAGATTTTGGAGGTGTTACAATAGGTCATGGCTAGTGGGCACTTATAAGAACCATAACATGTGTGTACACCATGATTTGGTAGTTTTCAATTCCTTGAGTGAGCCTGTTTGTATTTTTATTGTTTATATTTTTTGCTCCTTGTTTTGTACATTTGCTTGTTGATATTATACTTAAAATGAACTAATTCTTGATTTTGTACAATAATAAGATGTTTACCAGTATGTGATGAATTGAAGTCTTGTTTATCAGTCTTGTGTGATTGACCTAATTTGAACATATTTGTATAAAGGTGATTGTAATTTATTTACATGACTTTCTTTGTTAAAGTAGAATTGTAGAAGTGAGACTAATTTGAATTCATATTTCGTAAGATGACATATTTTGCTAATTGTTTGTAAACTGTTAGTTAAGTGTTCACATTGATTAAGTTTAGTTGGCCTATGCTCCTACTAGTACAGAGTGGTTCTGTATTGATACTACCTCATTCTTTTATTTCCATTGAGTGTAGAGTGTATTCCAGTGACTTCTATGAGACCACTCTTGTAGACCATACTACAACTTCAAATCCAACTATGAGCTTTCAGATTTCGAACAATAATGAATCACTCTATAAAACCCAGGTTTTGACCCTTAGAAAATTTCCTAGATTCCTAGTCTCTGGATTGGGTACGACTAGGGGAAATAGCTCATACACTAGGATATGAGTCGTATGTGTTAGTAGTACACTGACCAGTGTTGGTTGGTAGGGAGGATTTGGTTTCTAGAATGGATACGGTTTGGGTGGTACAATTCATATAGATTGATAAAGAACAATTGGTTCCTTTACTTGAGCTTATGATGTGTGAGCAGACACTAACACATTTAAGGCTTTAACTGAGAATAATTGTGAAGTCTTAAGCTACTTTTGTCATTTTTGATTGGTCTTAAGAAACGTTTGTAATTTTTGATTGGTTTATGTTTTCTTTAGCAGTTGAAGCCGATATGATAGAGAACCAACAAGAATGAAAGCAAAAAAGTTGAAATTTGAAGAAAAGTGTAGCTGGCGACATTTGTGATAAGTTGTCAGCCCTGTGATAAGCTCTCAAGTTCGTCGTCAGCCATAGATTGAAAATCGGCCTAAGTTGAAGTTTGTCATCACATTTTGTTATAAGTCGTCAAGGGTCTGATAAGATGTCAAGAATGTCGTCAACCTATGAAAGCACTGAAGAACTGAAGTAGAGCCTTGATGATATTTTGTGATAGGCTGTCAAGGAGTTGATAAGTCATCGAGATTGTCGTCAGCCTTAAACCGGAAGAGCCAAAACTGAAGAAGATGCTGACGACATTTGTGATAAGTCGTCAGCCTCGTGATAGGCTATCACAAATGTAGTCACCAAATCCGAAGGATTTCAGAATTTTATTATTTTGTTTCCGTAATTAGGGTGAACTATTTAAGGCCTTGTTTAGGGTTTTCAAGAGGGTTCGACACATTAAGTTTTGACAACATACTTTGATATTATTTCTCTCTACTTTTTGGCTTGAAAAAACAAATACTTTGAAGAGATTATTATCAGTATTTTGGGATTTCCTTTGTGATCTAAACTACGATTCACTAGTTATTATTCTACTTCTGGTAACTTTAACTTTCAAATCATGAATACAACTTGTTGTTTCGATTTTAGTATTATGAGTGCCTAAATTCCATTAACATGAATTATAGGATCTAGGGTTAGGTCTTGATAAGGTGCTGAGTGTTCAAGATTCGAAAGGTGGTAGGATTTCTCGATAATTCTAAGGTTTTAATTAAAGTCTATTGGCTGCAAATGATAGACAACACCTGATTTGGTTTGCTTGAGGAAGAAATGAAATATAGTGGGAAGTGAATTATCAACAGGGACTTGAAAATACTCCGTTTAATAATCAGCGTCGTAACAAGGTTGGTTAACCTGAGGTAAAACCTGGGCAGTGAATGAAAATTCCCTATGTCCGATAGGATTATGTAATTAAATGCTTAAGTAGGTCGAGAAACATTTAAGCATAACGTCGATAAAGATAACTTGTTGTCCTACCTACCGTAAGAATCTTGAACCACTATTAGGATACATCAAGTACCGGAAGCCCTAGTGAACATAATTCGGGTTATTTCATAAACTCTGGATTACAAACACTGAAATTTAAAGTGACCAACAATTACTTGTTAAACTCAAACCCCCCATTTCAGGAAATATTAAACAATCAGTGGATTAAACCACAAAGAATTTGAGTTGACACCATATTCCCTGTGGGATTTGACCCCAACCTAGTTGGGTTTTATTTTTACAATGATTCCTTACATTCTTATTGATAGGTATAGTTTGAGTGTAATCAAAAATAGGGCCATTGCCGGGGAATACGGTTGGACACTGAAGTTTGTGTTTCGCTAATTGACTGTTAGTTAAGTTTCCTAGATTTAAGTTTATTTGTTGTTTTTGTTTATTTGTAGGATCTTTACAATGTATACCAAGAACCAGAAATTCTGGAGAACCATTATTACCACTCAATTCGAAACGACAACAAATTAGAAGAATGGCAGAACAGCAAGAGGCTGACAGACTGGCAGCCTTAGCTAGAGCTCAGGTGAATGTCAAAAATGTCAGGCAACAGGCATGACATCCAAACCCTGAGGACAAAGATTTAGGAGAAGAGGAGTTTTTGAATCCTTGTAACCCAAGGTGTGCAGAGCAGATAGCTGCACCAGTATGGCGTAATGTTAACCGAAACCGTCCATTCCGAGAAAGGCAAGAGTACCAACCGATCTAGTATGATATCAATGATGATGATGATGGAATGGACGGATCAGGTGCAATGGGTGCAATCATTCCTCCACCGTTGGCACCTGGAGCAAAGTTCAACATTACGAGCACTATGATCCAACTCCTCAATCTGAAGGGGTTGTTTGTTGGCTTTCCTGGGGATAACCCAAACTTGCATCTGGCGAATTTTTTCACAATCTGTAAATCTTTTAATAACCTAAGAGTGGGCCAAAACACTATCCTGTTGAGATTATTCCCGTTTTCTCTGTTTGGTAAGGCAACAATATGGCTAAATGAGCTGACACTCAATTTTATAACCAACTGGAGATAGTTAAAAGGAGCTTTCCTAGAAAGGGTCTTTCTGCCTTCCAGGAGGGTACAGTTAATAGATAAGATCAGCAACTTTGGGCATCTCCCGACTTAAGCCTTGCATGAAACTTGGGACAGATTCGAGAAGAAGCTAACACAGTTTCTGAACTACAACATGACGGACACACATTTGATGGAGACTTTGTACAAGGCTATTAACTCTATTACAAAGCCAATTGTAGATAATGACACCGGTGGTCCATTTGTTGATCTTACATTCCCAGAGGCTTTAGAGATGCTGGGCAGAATAACCAAACAGAGTTAGGCATAGCATACCAGAGACTCTGTGGTAGCTAGACCCACTACTTCTGTAGGTATTACTACAGAACAACACAGAAAAAAAAGAGAAACGTGACCAATACGTGGCTCACCTTAAGATACAGATGGACTTGCTTACCAAGCACTTACTATCAGGAAATATCGAAAAGGTGAAAGCTGTGGGATCTCAGGATAGAGTTGATGCTGATGCAGATGAAGAGGCAAACTATATTAATAATCAAGGGGGCTTTTGAGGCAATAGCCAAGGGAATCAAGGCTGGAACTTTTATGATAAGCCTGGATATAAAGATTAGATGTAGGGAAATTGGTGGAATAACAATGATAGGAGTGGGCTATATGTTCCTCTTGGAAATCGTAAGGCTGCTTCAGCAAGTTATCAAAAGATGTCCATAGAGGACATGATAGTTGAGTTGTTGAAGGGAGTGGAGGCAAACAACTATGGTGTGACCACTATGAAAACTAATCTGACATCCAACAGTTAGCTGGTACACTCACGCTCCACCGCAATCAAATAGTTGTAGCAGCAGATGAGCCAACTTTTCACTGTATTCAACCACAGAAAGAGAAGAATTCTACCAAGTCATATGGTTCAAAATCTTCGGAATGATGGCTCATGCATGATATTACCACTAGGAGTGGTAAGATATTACCTAGCCCTTCTGTGGGCAAATCTGTAGTTGATAAGGTAGTTATTGATGAACAGGAAGAAGCAGGTCTAGTGGAGGCTAAGAAGCTGGCTAATTCTGATGATGCTTCAGAGAAAGGTAAAGAGAAGGAGAAGGAGGTAATGCTGAAAACTATCCCAAGACCACCACCTCCCTTTCCTCAATGATTGAAGAAAAAATGGATGATGCAAGATTCAGCAAATTCATGGCAATGCTTAAGCAATTGATAATAAATTTGCCATTGGTTGAGGAACTTGAGCAAATTCGAGGATATACAAAATTTATGAAAGACCTTGTGACTAAGAAATGGAAGGTTATCCATGAGCCAGAGGACAATCTCCTTTATTACGGTGCTATCTCTACAAGGTCTTTAGTTCAGAAGAAGGCAGATCCGGGAGCGTTTACCATCCCATGTATTATTGGTTCCCTGAAATTCATAAAAGCACTCTGTGGGATCAAGTATAAACCTAATGCTACCTGTGGTGTATAAGAAACTGGGTTTGGGGGATCCTACCCCAACAAATATATGGTTGGTGATGGCAGATAGGTCTGTGAAGCTGCCTGTAGGCATATTACATGATGTTTTGGTAAATGTGGCCGAATTTATTCTGCATGCTGATTTTGTAGTCCTAGATTGCGAGGTGGATTTTGAAGTGCCCATCATCTTGGGTAGGCCATTACTTACAACTGGGAGAGTTCTAGTAGACATGGAGCTTAACGAGCTAAAGTTCAGGCTCAATGACAAAGAAGCACGCTTCAAAATACACTCATCCATGATTCAGCAAAAATATAAGAGTGTTTTCTCAACCGTTGACTTATTTTATGATGATTGTAAAGGGGGTATCAACAGGTTTTCTTAGCGAAGTCTGAGTAGTCAAGATAACCAAGTCGTGCCGCGACGATAAATCAGGCTCTACTGGGAAGCAACCAAAAATTTTTTTTTATTATTCTAGTAAATTGTGTATTTTTATAGTTAGGATTTAATTCAAAGAAGGTGGAGTCGATGTATTCATCCAAGTTCCCCTAACGACATTTTTGATGGGTTGTCACGATTGTGATAAGCCGTCAAATTGATCATCAGAGATGTTAGCTTTAAAGAAGGTTCTATTAAGGCTGACGTCATTTATGATAATCTATCACGATCGTGATAGCTTATCAGAAATGTTACTACGAAAACCCCAAACTTTAGCTAGAATTCTGGGCCTAGTTAAAAACTCCTGACCTGACCCAAGTGCTGACTTTCCACCTTCCCTCTTAATATTTATTTCCATAAAGTATTTTCCTTCCATACTTAGAATATTTTCTTCCCTTCTTTAAACTCCTTCCAAGTAAAACAAGAAGAAAACTTCCTTGTGTGTGTGGGTTGAAATTCAAAGCAAAAATCTCTCTCTACTCTCTCTTGTGCATGTAATCAAAGCGAAAGGCTCCCATCAGGTATGCTCAAAATTTAACCTTTATTTCAAAGTGGTAAGTTATATATTGATGACAACCCAAGTTACCAAGAAGCTTGAAACAAGTTCAACTTGAAAAAATAGCTAAAAATCAGAAGTAGGGTTTGTTGTGCAAGCCTAAAGCTTATAAGTTCAGCTCAAAAACAAGAATCAAGTAGATTTTAAGAAATAATAGGACCAAAATTGAGTTAAAGTCAAAGTGGGGTTCTAATAAGAGCTAACGACATTCATGATAAGTTATCACAACTATGACGGCTTATCAAAAATATCATCAAGAGCTGCTAAGAATGATGTGGGTTCTGTTTAGAGCTGACGACATTTGCGATAGGCTATAATGTTTGTGATGGCTTATTATAATTATCATTATAAGTTGATAAAATTTTGTAGGTTCTGTCTAAGGCTGATGACATTTGTGATAAGTTATCACAGTCGTGACAACTTATAAAGAAATATCGTCACACCTGGAACCTGAAGCATGAATGAGCCTTTTCAAAGGGTGTGAAAATTAAATGATTGATGTTTTTCTATTTATATCCTTGAGGGTCAATTAATGATTTTTTTTGTGCTACAGGTCTTGAAATGGAACCAAAAGGAAATAGCCCCAAACTTACAAAGAAGGAACAACAGAAGAGTGTACCCCAGAAACTCATCGATGAGGAGTTTGATTATGAAGAGGAAGAACCTCTGCTCAAGAAGAAAAAGAAGAAACAAACCCCTAAAAATAATCCACCACACCCACCAGTTGAGTTGGAGCAGAGAGAATAAAGCAACACTAAGACAACGAAGTTTGAGCATACAGCTTTTGAGTAGACGACCTCTGAGCCACAAGAGTCTGAATATGCTACACTTTAAGATCTTGACTAAGATCAACCTGAGTCTGAGGATTATGAGTTTGAGGGACCAACCACTGAGTCCCCTTTTTCTGAGCCACAATATGATGATGACTCGCCGATTCGGGGAACTATTATCAAATATGAGAATCTTGAATCCTCAGATAGAACTAAATGGTTGATTCCCGCTCAAAAAATCTTCTTTGATGGGATGCACATAACCAATAGAAGAGCTGTCAAGAGGCTAATCTTTGAGGAGAAGAGAATCGTCACTAAGGGGTTGAGCAAGTACCTGGAGGTAGAGCAGAAATTTCATGGCAATGGTTTGGGATGGACTGTATAAGGAGGAAATGTATTCTGCCCTACACTAGTTAGGGAGTTCTATCTGAACTACCAATCTCGCTTAGTAAACATGTGCAAACAAGGAGAGAAAGCAGCTGACCAACCTTGTTGGACAAAGTTCTGGTGCGGGGCATAATGGTGGATGTTTCTGAAGTAACAATAACAGCTTTCTTCACAGCTCAAATTTTACTCCTCAGACCACTTCACCCACTTTCTATACCCGATTGAAGTATAAAAAAAATCAGCGGACTTGGTTAGCCACACTCATAGTAGATGGAGAATCAGAATGACTGACCAACCTTGGTGAAAGAATCTTCAAAGCCTCACAGACTGCAGAGGTAAGATTTTGGTGGGTTATTGTTCGTACTTGGTTGATGCCCACAGATAGTGCTAATATTCTCGAGGTTGACAGATAAATATTAGTTATAGGTTTTATGTCTAACCTCAAGTTGAATTTTTGAGAGACTATTGTCAAAGAGATAAAAATTTAGGTTGCGAGGTCTAATACAACATATCCCTTCCCTTGTTCAATTATAAGGTTGTGTAGGGCAGCCATGGTGCCTAAGATTGTTGGGTTAGAAGAAGAAATCCTTGCTAAGAAGACCCACAATTTGATCTGAAATAAGAAAAATCAGTCGAGGATAATGTTTGATAGGGGTGCAGATATTCCCACTGATCCACCGGTCATAGGTACTAGTTCAGTGCCTAATGAAGAAATGTTAGATTTGGAAGCTATGACTCCAATATCCGAAATAATGGCAGAATCGTCAGTGCCCAAAACTAAGACAAATCCTCCAGTTGCTATGCCTACAACAGAATTTGCCTTCACTCCAATGAATTTTAATAGGGTAGCAAAGCAGTCCAAGTGGTGTGAGGCTCAGCTTAAACTCTTAGCCAAGAAATTAACAGTTGTAGTTGAAAAAAGAGTTAAGGCTATACTTGATCCTTACAAGGCCTTGTCGGGCCAGATTGATAAATTGGAGAACCGCTTCATTGCGCGGTCAAAAGAGAGGTCAGATCCAGAGATGGCACTACTGAGGTCAAAATTTTCCAAGGTAAAGGCAGAGGTTGGTAAGTTATAGCAACACCAACTTATGGTGTCATCAGAGCCGACAGTGGAGGAGTCTTAGGGAGAAATCCCATTGTTTGATCTTATCGAGGAACCTATAAAGAAAAAAAAAGTGAGAAGAAAGGAAAAAGGAAGAGAGAGAGGCCCGACAGTGATGAAGAGTGAAAAAAAAGAAGAGGGAAAGAAAGTAGAATGAAAAGGAGGAGCTGAAGAGGGAATAAATTGAGTCCTTAGTTGATAATGAGAGATGAGAGGCAACTATTCAAGCGAGAGTAGCAGGTGCCTCTACTAGTAGGCTGTCAGAGACTGATAGGCCAGCTATACTAGAGTAGATCGAGGATCCAGATGGAGATGCAGTACCAGGGTTAGCAACCCATGACCCCCAAGATTGATTTATTCCAGGTATACTCTAACCCTAAGTTTAGATTTTCTGTGATTTTTAGTTTAGAGTGTAGAGTAAGTTTGTTGTTGTAAAATTTTGTAGTCAGCTAAGAGAAATATTTGTACTTGAGGCATTTTAATTGTTTTTTGTGATTTTTGTACACCTCTTCAAGTGGTCTAATTCTGTAATTATGTGATATGCATTCATGTATGACTATTGTGCATCTTTGTATGGTATTAGTTCTAGTAACATAATAATCATTGCGAAATAGTTGCATGAACTGAATGAGTCATGGCTTATGATATACTTATGTGCCATGTGTATGTGAGTAACTACTTAGTTCCCTCTATATACTAAAGCCAGAATTTTTCCATTTAGTCTTACCTAGGTTGACGGATAGGGATTAGGAAAGAATCATAGGCCATTTTGATTCTAGCTCATTTTTGCCTAAATGACCTTCCCTATGTGCAAAATATCCTTTAATCCCTATTTTGAGCCTAATTAGCCTATTTATTTGTATGACACATGTCACCTTCTCATTTAGATCATAATGAACCTATTTTGGCCCTGGTCCTCCTTGGACACTATATACTTTAACTTAGGCAAATGGCCTAAGTTGAGGGTGGCTATCATAGGGGTGTGTGATATAAAGCGAGTATGAAGAAAGGTAGCATAAAAGAAAAGAATAAAAGCTGGGTGCAGAAGAAAGACCAAGAAAAAATAGTGAAAAAGACTAAGTAATTGAGAAAAGACTATACCCAGCCTAAATAAGTGTGATCAAGGAAATGAAAGAGCGGAAAAGGCTAATCAGTGTAACCCCTAAAAGCTAGTATCGTGTCAAGGAGGCTTAGTCACTTTAAGCACCATCGAGTATCCTACCAACCCCTAGCCTACATTAGATAGTGATCCTAATGGACCTATCTGAAGATCTGGGTAATGAAAATAAAGGCAAGCCTATGGTACTTGGCATACACTGATTGGAACTTCATTCTGAGAGTGAGTGGTTTAATTGTCCCGATGGTTACATATATAATTCTTGATATGAGATAAGGGGGATTTCTTTGTTGTGAGGGCACACTGGTTGTATTGCTTGTTACTGACTTGTTTGGGTACTGTAATACTGGTTTATGCACGGTTAATATAACAGAATTGATGTCGTATCTTAATTTCTATGTGTTGCATTAGTATTCATCATTGTTCTTGAATTGAGTGACCTTGGAGATGGTAAAAGTGTTTTGAGATGATATGGATGATTGACTGCCAATGTACTTCGTATTCTCTTAGTTGTGTTGAGTTGCTTGAGGACAAGCAATTGTTTTAAGTTGAAGGTGTTGATGTCTGAGCAGATGCAAACATATTTAAGGCTTTTAACCGAGAATAATTATGAAGTCCTAAGCAACTTTTGTCATTTTTGATTGTTTTATGTTTGCTTTTGCAGTTTAAACCGATATGATAGAGAACGAACAAGAATGTAAGGAAAGAAGTTGACATCTGAAGAAATCTGAAGAAAAGTGCAGTTGACGACATTTGTGATAAGTCGTCAGCCGTGTGATAAGCTATCAATTTCGTCGTCAGCCGTAGACAGAGAATTGGCATAAGTTGAAGTCTATGATGACATTTTGTGATAAGTCGTCAAGGGTCTGATAAGTTGTCAAGAATGTCGTCAAACTAAGGAAGCACTGAAGAACTGAAGCAGAGCCTTGACGATATTTTGTGATAGGTCGTCAAGGAGTTGATAAGTCATCAAGATTGTTGTCAGCCTTAATCAGGAAGAGCCAAAATTGTAGAAGAAGCTGACGACATTTGTGATAGGTCGTCAGCCTCCTTATAGGTAATCACAAATGTCATCACCTAATTCGAGGAATTTCAGAATTTTATTATTTTATTTCCATAATTAGGGTGAGCTATTTAAGGCTTCGTTTAGGTTTTTCTAGAGGGTTCGACACATTATGTTTTGATAACATACATTGATATTTTCTCTCTCCACTTTTTGACTTGAAAAAATGAATACTTTCAAGAGATTATTATCAGTATTTTGGGATTTTCTTTGTGATCTAAACTGCGATTCACTAGTTATTATTCTTCTTTTTGTAACTTTAACTTTCAAAGCATGAATACAACTTCTTGTTTCGATTTTAGTATTATGAGTGACTAAATTCCATTAACTTGAATTTCGGGATCTAGGGTTAGGTCTTGATATGGTGATGAGTGTTCAATATTCAAAAGGTGGTTGGATTTCTTGATAATTCTGAGGTTTTAATTAAAGTCTGTTGGTTGCAAACGATAGACAACACCTGCTTTGGTTTGCTTTATAAAGAAATCAAATATAGTGAGAAGTGAATTATCAATAGGGACTTGGAAAGACTTTATTTAATAATCAGCAATGTAATAAGGTTGGTTAACCTAAGGTAAAATCTTGAAAGTATATATAAATTCCCTAAGTCCGAGAGGATTAGGTAATTAAATACTTAAGTAGGTTGAGAGACATTTAAGCATAACATCGATAAAGATAACTTGTTGTCCTACCTACCGTAAGAATCTTGAACCACTATTAGCGTCTGTCAAGTATCGGATGCCCCAGTGAACATAATTTGGGTTATTTCATAAACTCTTGATTATAAACACTGAAATTTAAAGTGACCAACAATTACTTGTTAAACTCAAACCCCCTATTTCAGGAAACATTAAACAATCAGTGGATTAAACAACAAATAATTTGAGTTCAAACTATATTCCCTATTGGATTCGACCCCAACCTAGTTGGGTTTTATATTGACAATGATTGCTTACATTCTCACTGAGAGGTATAGTTTTAACGTTATCAAAAATGGGGCCGTTGTCGGTGAATACGGTTGTAAACTGAAGTTTGTGTACGTTAATTGACTGTTAGTTATGTTTCCTAGATTTATGTTTATTTGTTGTATTTGTTTATTTGCACGAACATTTCAGGGTATGCCAAGAACCAGAAGTTCCAGAGAAGCATTATTACAACTCAATTCAGAACCGCAACGAATTGAAAGAATGGCAGAACAACAAGAGGCTGACAGACTGGCAGCCTTAGCTAGAGCTCATACGAATATGCAAAATGTCAGGAAACAGGCACAAAATCCAAATCCTGAGGATAATGATTTGGAAGATGAGAAGTTGATGAATCTTGGTAACCCAAGGCGTGTAGAGCAGATAGCTGCACCAGTATGGTGTAATGTTAACCGAAACCGTACATTACGAGAAAGGTAAAAGTACCAGCCAGTCTAGTATGATCTCAATGATAATGATGGAATGGACAGAGCAGGTTCAACGGTGCAATCATTCCTCCACTGTTGGCACCTAGAGCAAAGTTCAACATTACGAGCACTATGATCCATCTCCTCAATCTGAAGGGGTTGTTTGGTTGCCTTCATGGGGATGACCTAAACTTGCATCTGGTGAATTTTGTTAGCATCTGTAAATATTTTGATAACCCAAGAGAGGGCCAAAACACTATCCGGTTGAGATTGTTCTCGTTGTCTCTATCTAGGGAGGCAACATTATAGCTAAATAAGCTGACACCTGATTCTATAACCAACTGGAGAGATTTGAAAGGAGCTTTCCTAGAAAGGTTTTAATACCTTCCAGGTGGTTAAAATTGAGGGATGAGATCAGCAACTTCAGGTAGCTCCCGACTGAAGCCTTGCATGAAACTTGAAAAAGATTCAAGAAGAAGCTGACACAGTGTCTGAACCACAACATGACGGACATATATTTGATAGAGACTTTGTACAAGGCTATTAACTCTATTACAAAGACAATTATAGATAATGACGTTGGTGGTTCATTTGGTGATCTTACATTCCCAGAGGCTTCAGAGATGCTGGACAGAATGACCAAATAGAGTCAGGCATGGCATACCAGAGACTTTTAGGTAGATAGCACCACTGCTTTTGTGGGTATTACTTCAGAATAACATAGAAAAGAAGAGAAGCGTGATGAAGACATGGTTCACCTTAAGACGCAGATGGACTTTCTGACCAAGCACTTACTATATGGCAAGATTAAAAAGGTGAAAGCTGTGCGATCTTAGGATAGAGTTGATGCTAATGCAGATAAAGAGGCAAACTATATTAATAATAAGGGGGTTTTTGAGGCAATAGCCAAGGGAATCAAGGTTGGAACTTTTATAATAAGACTGGTTATAAAGATAGGGCTTAATGAAATTGGAGGAATAACAATGATAGGAGCGGGCTATATGTTCCTCTTAGAAATCGTGAGGCTGCTTCAGCATGTTCTGAAAAGATATCCATGGAGGACATGATGGCTAAGTTGTTGAAGGGAGTGGGGGCAACCAACTCTAGTGTGACCACCATGAAAACAGATCTAACATCCAATCTATTAGTTGGTACACTCACATTTCACTGCAATCAAATAGTTGGAGCAGCAGATGAGCCAACTTTTTGCAGCATTCAACCAGAGGAAAAGCAGAACGCTACCGAGTGATACAGTCCAGAATTCACGGAATGATGGCTCATGCATGGCTATTACCACTAGGAGTGGTAAGATGATTTTTGAGAGGTTAAAGACTAAATGATTTAACTTACGGGATACATGGGAATCCCCTAGTATCTTAATATGGTAAATAGAAGGGTACATAGGAATCCTATAATCTATCCATGGATGGTTATGGATACTACTTGCAAGTTACAGTTGGTATGACAATACCACCACTAATAGCCTTGGTTATTACTAAATGGAATAAATTGTTTGGTTGGTTACTTAGTAATGGTTTGAATTGGCCTTAATGGAGAGATGTGTAGCAAAGTCATGGAAGGTAGAGGTCCTGGGTGGAACAAGACTTTAAACTCATATTGGCCAATGTGAGGTTTGATCCTAGTGATCGTGTACATAATGTCACACTTGATATATTAGAGATGTACTAGACTTCCTAGGTTCTTTTCCTTGGTCGTGTGGCTTCATGCATTGGGGCACTTTTGGTATGAGGAGATAAACTCATATAGCCCTAGGTGGTTTGGTTTAGGACATCAACGTTACATAGCCCAGGGAAAGGTTTTAAAGTGCATGCTAAACCCTGTTCCCTTTCCCAATATGGTTTTATATATATGTGTGTATGTATGTATGGTTTTATGCATATTGGTTGGTTTACTTGGGTTTATTAAATAGCATTATTTTATCATTATCCTATGTTCATGCTAGTATTCAACTGCTAACCCATCTTCGGGCACTTTATTGCCACATCATACAGGAACCGGCCATTCTACTCCTCCTGTTTCACACTCGATTATTCAGAGTAAGTATTTGGATTGAAGTAGTGATGTTTCATATTTTTTATAGTCTCCATTTCATGGATGTTATCTTATACTTTAGTTTATGTATGGCTATGGATTTTAGCTATGGATTTTGGCTATGGTTGGGGGCATTTCCCAACTGAATTTTGATATTATATTTGTTAGAGGCTTTTGTGGAACTACTATGTGTTGGTATAGGGGGTATCAGTATTGGGGTAAGACTTAGTATTGACATTGGTATTAGGGTTCACATCATTGGAGAAAATTTCTCTCTGTTCCTTCATATTTTATTTTGGAATTATTTATCTACCACTGGAACTTATTTGGACATGGTTGGATTTATGGTTTTTGTTTGGTTTGTTATGATTAGACTCATCGGTCGGTCACATTCGTGATTTTATCCCAAAGTCTTCATTTGATCTATTATACTATCTTATTAAACATTTTGAATTCAGCTGATTCAAGGTACACGTAGGTTAGTTAGGTTGGATATTGGTGGCAGTCTTCAGTCTTGGTTGGATTTGGGATGCTTATTATGATAAGGCCCTGATTTGAGTCGTTTTAAGTTGGTATCCGAGCCTTAGGTTCATGATCAATTGAGAGTCCCCAAAGTCGTGTCTAGAAGAGACTATTTTAGAAGTGTATAGCATGCCACACTCATAAGGGAGAGGCCACAAAGCATTTAGGGATGTTTCAATTTGTTGGCATTATATTTTCAAGCTTGAAGTCTGATTTCTGGAATATTCTCTAATCCTTATTTGTTCATATTTCAGATTATGCCTCGTAGAACTGGATCATACAAAAATCATTGTATCCTATCTAAGGATGATGTTGATGGGGTAATCCCTATGTCTTGAGTTCATATTCGATCTTACGGTCTTATCCCTAATGTATTTGGAGATCCCCCGATTGCTACTAGTCCTCCTCTGGGTAAGGTGACTAATGTGGAATTTCATAAATCCATCCATGCTATTGCCCAGTTGGTTGCTATTTAGGCTGAGAAGGATGTATCTGGTGGGTTTTTTGTTGAGGCCACAAGGGTTGGCATGCTCATGAAAATGAGTCCTCCTACTTTTACTGGTGTAAGAGTAGAGGAGAATCCTCAAGGCTTCTTAAAAAAATAGAAAAGATATTTTGGGTGATGCAGGATACCAACGTAGAAGGTATGAACTTTACACCTTCTCAGTTCAAAGATATTGTATACTAGTGGTACGAGGAGTGGGATAAGGATAGAGGTGATGTGGAGAAGTTAGTTTTATGGGAGGCCTTTTATAATGCTTTACTAGATCATTTCTTTCCCTAAGAGTTGAGGGAAGGATTACTGTCAAGGAATACGCCATGAAATTTCATTGGTTGCAAAGGTATGCTCATGATTTTGGTGGCTAACATAAAATCGAGAATAAGAAAGTTTGCTTTTGGGCTGAATCAAGATTTAATCTTGGAAAGAAAGACAGACTTTCTAATTAAGGATATAGACATTTCTATGTTGTCTATTCATATGCAGCAAGTGGAGGAGAAAATGAGAAAACAGGAAGAGTTCGGTAATAGGCAGGATAAGAGGAGCAGATTTTCAGATCATGGAAGTGCTCAATAGCAAGGTGGTCAGGATGGTGGCATATGGTAGAAGAAGAGGTGGGGGAGTTCTAGTTCATTATCTAGTACAAGTACTTTTGACCCGAAGCTATCGAATGATCGACATTAATAGGATGGTGATAATTTTTTAGCACAAGGTTCCCAATCCTAGGAAATTAGGGGCCAGTTGATTTCTTTATGCCTTCCTTTTCATTTTATTGATCATCATTATCGAGCTTATTTTAATAAAGTGAGGGACATATATTTTAAGTATGGCCAGCCAGGCCACCTGCTCAAGAATTTTCCAGTTAATAAGGTGGCTATAAAAGTAAACAAGGTTTCTATGGTTTAATCTTCTGCTCCTAAACCTGGTGGTGACACACCTGCGTCTGTTACTTCTACTGGTTTTAGTATTGGCTGAAACATATTATATGCTCTTACATCTCAACGGGAATCTGAGGCAACACCTTATGTCGTCACTGGTATGTTACAACTCTTTACTCGTGACGTGTGTTGTCTGCTTAATTTGAGGTATACACTCTTTTATGTGACCCTATTTATGGCTGTGTGTATTAATTTTTATCCAAGGACATTTCAAATCCTTTTTTCTATTTCTACCCCTATAGGTGACTTGGTTATTAGTAAAAAAGTCTATATAGGGTGTGTGGTAGCTATTGATAGAAATCAGACCCTGGTAGAACTATTTGAACCAGATATAGTGGATTTTGAAGTTATTCTGGGAATGTATTAGTGATATTTTACTACGTGTCCTTAGATTGTTGGACCCATAAGGTGATCATTAAATTCATTGGTGAACTGGTTATAGAATGGGGGGTCTCAAGCTCGTAGGGGTGTTTATTTCTTATCTTAGAGCTCAAAAATTGATCTCTAAAGGTTGTCTCTATCACTTGGTCTGGGTTAAAGATTATAAATCAGAAGGTCCCTCTTTGTAGTCAGCTCGAGTGGTTAATGAATTTACTGAGGTCTTTCTAGAAGATCTTTCTGGTGTTTCTCCAGCACGGGAAATTGAGTTTGGTATTGATATGTTTTCCAAAACTCATCCAATATGTATTCCTCCTTATAAAATGGCTACGAAAGAGTAGAGGGAACTCAAGAAGCAACTTAAAGATCTTTTAGATAAGGGGTTTATTCTTCTTAGTGTATCTCTGTGGGTTACACCGGTGTTGTTTGTGCGCAAGAAGGATGGTTCCCTTTAGATGTGCATCGACTGCAGGTAGCTGAATAAAGTAATGGTCAAGAACAAGTATCCTCTCCCAAGGATAGATGATTTATTTGACCGGTTGCAAGGTTCCAAGTTCTTTTTTTAAGACAGATCTTCGTTATGAGTATCACTGGCTCAAAGTTCGGGAGGTGAATGTCCCTTAGATGGCTTTTCATACTCTGTATTGGAAATTTTGAATTTCTAGAGATATTATTTCGATTGAATAATTCCCTTACGATATTTAAGGATCTGATGAACAGGGTTTTCATGAAGTTATTTGATCTCTGCGTGATTGTTTTTATTGGTGACATCCTTCTTTATTTTAAGAGTGAGGTGGATTATGCTAATCACCTCCGTGTGGTGTTGTAGGACTTGAATGAACAACAATTGTATACCAAGTACTCTAAATATAAGTTTTTGTTGAACACTGTGACTTTTCTTAGTCATATTAACTATAGTGAGAGGATCATGGTGGATCCACAAAAGGTGGCTATGGTTAAAAGGTGTCATACACCTACGATTCCATCCGACATTCCGAGCTTCTTAGGTTTGGCTGGGTATTATCGACGATTTTATGGAAAGTTTCTCGACTATAGATTCACCTTTGACTAAGTTGACTTGGAAGAAGGTTAAGTTTTCTTGGTCAGATGCTTTTGAAGGGAGATTCGAGAAGTTGAAGGATAATCTAACTTTGGAACCAATTTTGACATTACCTAATGGTAATGATGGATTTGTGGTTTATTGTGATGCAACTCAAGAAAGGCTTGGTTGTATGTTGATGCAGCATGGGTAGATTATTGCCAATGTTTCTAGATAGTTGAAGGTGCATGAGAGGAATTATCCAACTCATGATTTGGAGCTATTGGCAGTGGTCTTTGCTTTGGAAATACTGAACCATTATTTATATGGAGTGCATATACACATTTTTTCTGAACATAATAGTCTACAGTAAGTGTTCACTCAAAAAGAGCTAAATCTCATACAAAGTAGATAGTTGGAGCTTCTCAAGGACTATGATATAAGTCTTCACTATAACCCAGGTAAAGCTAACATGGTTATTGATGCTCTTAGCAGGTTATCCATGGGGATTTGGACCGTGTAGAGGAAGGAATGTGGGATTTGGTGAAAGATATTAAGTGGTTAGCTAATCCTGGAGTCCATCTCCTAGACTTCAAGTAGGGTGGTGTGATGGTATAGGAAGTGGTTCGGTTATCTTTTGGCTCATAGATTAAGAAGAAGTAGTGCTAGATCCTGCCTTGAAGAAAATAAAGAGTGATGTTGGTGGGAAAAAGTTGAAGGTTTTTTAGATCAGTGGTGATGGTACTTTATGGTAATAAGGGAGGTTGTGTATTCTTGACGTCGATGGGTTGCGACATGATTTTGACGAAGGCACATGAATTATGCTATGTTGTACATCCCGGCTTGACAAAAATGTATCATAATCTCAAGGAGATGTATTGGTGGAATGGTATGAAGAGGGATGTGGTTGATTTCATGGCCAAATGCATCGTGTGTCAACAAGTTAAGGTTGAGCACATGAGGCCTAGTGGGTTGTATCAAGAAATTGATTTGCCCAAATGGAAATGGGAGGTGATAAATATAAATTTCATTAGCAGTCTTTCTCGGTTTTGAAACTAATTTGATTTGGTTTTGGTCATCATGAATAGGATGATGAAGTCTGCTTATTTTTCACTAGTCAGTACTATCTTTTCGGCAGAGGACTATGCAAAGTTGCCTCTTTAGGAGATTGTGAAGCTGCATGGGGTGCCTAGTTTGATTATTTCTGATTGTGGTATGCAGTTTTTGTCTCATTTGTAGCGATCTTTTCAGAAAGGGTTGGGTACTAAGGTTAGTTTAAGTACTTCCTTTCAACCTCAAACAGATGGGCACACAGAGAAAACTATTCAGAAATCAGAAAATATGATTCGAGAGTGCGTCATTGATTATGGTGGCAATTGGGTTGAGAATCTACCTTTGGTAGAGTTTGCTTACAACAATAGCTATCATTCGATAATGCCCTGAAAATCTATCCCGAGATGTCACAGGGTGCTTAGGACCACAAGTGATCCCAAGCTAACCCATGAACTTGCATACTATTAAGCAACTGATTAAATATGAAATAAATACCAAGTTTACTGTGCGGAAACATAAAAATGGCGGATTATATGATGATACAATACGGATAAAACTTTACATTCTAATAATCTGAAGGATGAAACTAAAATTTACATAACTGAATCTTACTGACATCTGTGAAGCCTCTACTATACTGACTATAGATAGCTAGGATGCTACCCCAACTACCACTAATGATACATATGAACAAGAAAGTAAACAATGTAAATAAATCTACCTAATGTCCCCGAAGTAGGAGGACTCATCATTTTGCTGGCTGAAATCTGTAGTTGTTTGAATTTTAATGTGCATACTAAAACTTGTACCTACATTATGAGACAATATAACACATAGGCATATATATGGATTAGTACTTTGAGGATGTACTAAGTATATGGGGTGAAATTCATAATTAAAACTTCATCTCATGATCATCATTTATAAACAATGCATACTAAATGTAAATGACTCACATTGGATTGAGTAATCTGAAAACTGAAGATCCTAAATCATGAATAGTAAGGCATATAATGTAAATCTTGTGATTCATAACACTTAGTTCAAAAAGTTTTACTTTTATTCTCTCTTTAACTCATACTGTCTAACTGTAAAAAGGACTCACTCTTAAATCGGAAATATGAAAACTAATATCTTTCTGTAAAGCATGATCTGAGTAAAACTTATGAGCCTTTACATTTAGTTTTCTAAAAGCATTTCTATTCTTCTTTTACTATTAAGGAGAATACTTTATCTTAAGGCTTTAGAAATCTGAAAACTTATTCTGTATGGGAAAATGCTTTATCTGAAGGGAGGTTCTTCTGACCAACATAAACCATGTGAGTATTCAAGGATTCCAACATTCTTGTCCCCCTAAGGAGGAATCCTCATGTTGGGGAGAGGAGTCATAATCTTTCCAGGGAGTATAACCTATCTAGGTGATCATAAGCTTAGTCATCCACTGTAATACCACAAAATCTAGTTCCTGGGATTCCACATGGTGCTCCGAACTACAACTAGTCCTGAGCTAACCCTGGTTGCTTTCTATACATCTGAATCTAAACATAAGGGAAATATGAGCATAAGATACTGACAAATGTGGAAAAGCTATCTGAATTATCTGAGGATATCTCAAAATATAAATCTCAATAGTCTGATAAAAAAGTACTAAATGGTCTGAACATGACAACTGAAAGCTAAAACTAAATCTAATAGTCCGACACGCCTCTAATGACTAGATCTGGGGAGTCACTGGGATAGGGTCCAGCTGACACAACTATCAGAAATAGGTAATGAAATATCTACTAATAAATCTAGAAATCTAAATAGCATAAGTCCCCGAGCTATGAGGACTCACCAACTACAGCGATGTAAATAAGATGCTCGAAAATCACTACTACTGCTGACACTAAGCACCTATACCTAAATTATGAGCCAATGTATCACAAAGACGTATATGTGGATCAATACTTTGAGGATGTACTGAGTATATGGGGGTGGATGCAATAAGTAAACGATATCATCATATTTTATAAATCATGCATACTAAATGTAAATGACTCACATAGCTCGAGTAAATCTAAAATTTAGAGATATAAATCATAAATAGTAAAACATATAATCTGAATCTTGTGAGCCATTACACTTAGTTCTAAAATCTGTATTCTCTTCTTATTCTCAAATCATGTAACCTAGATGAAATCCAAAACTCATTCTGTATAGTAAATACTTTATCTCAAGACATTAAATAATTAAGCTGTTTTAAGAGTGAGGGACATTAATGAAGGTTCTTCTAACCGACATGTACATCATATGAGCATCCATGGTGTCCCACGACTAGCCCCCATAAGGTTAGGGTTGTTCTACCCTTGCCATCGGAATAGAACAATCTATCTCAGTGTTCACAATCTCAATCATCCACGTAGAAGTGGGAATAAATACCTCAACATACAGTGGCATGTAGTTCTGGGTATGAAACCGTAGTAATGTGCCCAACTAGGTGCTAAATACTACTCCCAATCTCGTGTTCAGAATCTTAAGAAAATCCACTTTAATGAAATAATCTCATAGTTTATAATGAAACCAACTGTAAAATCTGTAATCTCAACAATTTGAAAAATAACAATCTTTGGTTAGGTCTTAAAGACCCATACTTCAATCTCATAAAAAAAAACATCTCAAAATCCATGCTTTCTAACATAAACAATCATAAATCATCTTCAAATCTGGAAATTTCAGCAATAAGCAGAATAATATCTACATACTCATGTAAATCATCTTCTAAAAAATTCAAAATCTCATAATCTCACGAATAGCAATATGGGTTTACACCCCAACTTCAAATTCATGATAAAGCATATAAAATCAAATAAATTTTTATAATAAAAATCAAGTTTTGGGCACAAGGATGAAAGAATTGAACTTATTCAAAACCCCACATACCTTAGATGATGAACTAGATGAACAAGCTTGATTTTTGAGACTCTATTTGTGTTCTTCAAGGTAGACACTTGAAGCTCCTGATCTAGGGATCTTGAATCTTAAATCAATTTACAAAAGTAACGGTGGAATCTTGAGATTTCTTGAAGATGAATTTTTGAAGTCTAGGGTTTTGGATGAGAGAAATTTTGGTAAATATGAGTATTTAATGCTTCTAAGATCCATAAATCTTGTGTTTGGATAGATTGAAGGTGGGAAAAGGACCATTTTCCCATTAATGAAAAAGAGCTAGAATGCAAAAATTGCCCCAGCCAGACTGGCCGAGGCGCCGTAGTGCATAGTCCGTCGGACTGGGCGAGGCGCTGCCTTGCCCATGGCGGTGACCCCCAGGTACCGGACTGGGTGAGGCACCACAGGCAAATCGCCTCGAGCTACTATTTTACAATTCCAAATATGTCCTTACGCCCACCCAAAAATTTTGAAACTCACCCGAGATGTACTATTAACTTGCCCCATCATGAATCAACTAAAAAATCAACAATTGGAGGTCGGAAAGGATGGAAATAAAATTCTCAAAGTTTGAAGGCTTTTGAAATGACTAAGTCCCAACACTTAGACAAATTTTCTAAGTGTGAGACCCCTCATGACTTGCTTTAAAAGGTTTAAACAATGATGAATTTTCACAAGGTCTTATATCCACGTAGAAGTGGGAATAATCTTAATCCTATGATGGCACATAGTTCTGGGGTATGAAACCGTAGTAACGTACCCATCTTGGTGCTAAGTACTACTCCCATTAAATTTGTATGCTCATTCTGATGGAAATCCACTTTTAAAATAGTATAATGGTTTACAGTGAAAACCAACTGTATAAGTAATCTCCACCAATGGTAGATGTTCAACCCTATTTCCACCATACTCAATCACCAAACCCCAAAGCATATCCTCTAATGTCTGAATAGTTCTCTCCATTTGCCCATCCAACTGCAGATAGAAAGTAGTACTTACACTAACCTTAGTCCCCAACCCTTTTATGAAAGATCGCCAGAAGTGAAACATAAACTGCGTATAATGATTAGAAATAATTGAAACAGGCATCCTGAAGTTATAGCTTTGCATAATCTTTCGCCTAAAAGGTAGTTCGCACTAGCAAAAAGTGTACAGACTTAGTCATCCTATCCACAATGACCCAAATTAAATCATACTGATTCTGAGACCAAGGAAGAATGATAACAAAGTCCATATTTATTACTTCCCACTTCCATTCGGACAAATCAATTTCTTGATACAACCCTCCTAGCCTCATGTGCTTAACCTTAACCTATTGACAAACTATACTTTTGGCCATGAATTTTACCATCTCTCTCTTCATTCCATTCCACCAATATATCTTTTTGAGGTCATGATACATCTTAGTCAAGCCGGGATGAACAACATAGCATGACTCATGCACCTTATCAAAAACCCTTTGCCACGACCTATCGACATCAGGAACACACAACCTCCCTTAGTACCGTAAAGTACCATCACCACTGATATCAAACACCACTACCTTTTGCCCATAAATGTCATACTTAATTTTCATTAAGACAGGATCCAACGCTTGTTTCTCCATAATATCTCCACCAAGAGACAATCGAACCACCTCTGGCACCATCACACTACCATCCTTAGAGTTCAAGAGATGAACTCCAAGATTAGACAAGTGGTAAATATCCTTCACCAATTCTTGCTTTCCCTCCTCTATATGAACCAAATTCCCCATGGATAACCTGTTAAGAGAATCAGTAACCACGTTAGCCTTACCAGGGTGGTAGTGAAGACTTATATTATAATCTTAGAGAAGCTCATGCCATCTCTTCTGTCTGACATTAAGCTTTTTCTAAGTGACCATATACTGGAGACTCTTGTGATCAGAAAGGATATCCACGTGAACACCATACAAATAATACCTCCATATTTTCAAAGCAAACACAACCACCAACAACTCTAAATCATGAGTAGAATAATTCCTCTCATGTACCTTCAACTGCTTGGAAGCATAAGTAATTACCTTCCCATGCTGCATCAACACACCACCAAGACCTACCTGAGATGTATCAAAATAAACCATGAACCCATCATTGCCCTCTAAAAATGTCAAGATTGGAGCCAAAGTCAACTTATCCTTCAACTTTTCAAAACTCCCTTCATAAGAATCCGACCAAAAAAACTTAACCTTCTTATGGGTCAACTTAGTGAATGGAACATCTATCAAAGATAAGCTATCCCTAAATCGCCTATTATACCCAGCTAAACCCAAGAAGCTTTGAATATCCGATGGAGTCATGGGCCTAGGCCACCTCTTCACCACAGTAACTTTCTGTGGATCCACCATGATCCCTTTACTAGAAATAATAAGACCCAAGAAAGTCACAACGTTCAACCGAAACTCAAACTTACAGAGCTTGTAATACAACTTTTGTTCCTTTAAGGTATGCAACACTACACAGAGGTGATTACAATGATCCACCTCACTTTTCGAATAAACCAGAATGTCTTCCACAAACACAATGACGAAGATATCCAAGTCCTGCCCGAACACACTGTTCATTAAGTCCTAAAATATTGTCGGAGCTTTAGGCAACTCAAATGACATCACCAAGAACTCAAATGCCCATACCAAGTACGAAAAGCAGTCTTAGGGATTTCCACATCCCTAATCTTAAGCTGATGGTACCCATCCCAAAGATCTATCTTAGAAAAGAACTTGGAACCCTATAAATGAGCGAATAGATCATCTATCCTTGGGAAAGGATACTTGTTTTTGACCTTTACCTTATTCAACTACGTGTAGTCAATGCACATCCGAAGGGAACCATCTTTTTTCCACATGAACAACACCAGTGCACCCCAGGGAGAAACATTAAGATAAATAAACCCCTTTTCTAGAAGATCTTTAAATTGCTCCTTAAGTTTCCTCAGCTCAGTCAGAGCTATTCTATATGGGGGGATGGATATTAGACGAGTTTCTGGAAGAAAATAGAGTTTCTGGAAGAAAATCAATACCAAACTCTATTTTCCTCTCCGAAGGAACATCAGGAAGATCATTCGAAAGGACCTCTAGAAACTCATTAACCACGGGGACCGAAGAGAAATGAGGACCTTCCTAGTTAGAATCTTTAACTCATACCAAGTGATAAAGACATCCCTAAGAGATTAACCTCTGATCTCTAATCTACGAAATAAACCAGCCCTAGAAGATAAGGAACTACCTTCTGATTTTTTAATCGGTTCAATAGGAAACTTAAAGATAACCTTGCAGGTGCGACAATCTAGAGACGTGTAACAAGAATGCAACCTATCCATACCAAAAATTACATCAAAATCTACCATATTCAACTCAAACAGATCTACCAAGGTTTGCTTTATACCAACAGATACCACACACCCTTTATAGACTTTCTTAGTAATAACCGAGTCTCCTATAACGATAGGAAAAAAAAGGATCCAAAATAACTTTTGGATCAAAACCAAAAATATACATCACGAGTGAACCCCAGATCAAGCAAACAATATACACCACATATGGAGTCATATAAGAAAGAGTGAACCCCAGATTAAGCAAACAATATACGTCATGATATAAAAGTTGTAACAAACTAGTACTGACATTAGGTGATGCCTTGGATTCCTATCGGGACACCAAAGCATATAACCTATTCCGACCAATACTAGAACCAGCAGCAATAGAAAAAGAAGATGCTACACCACTAGGTGCAGGAACATAAGATAAAACCACGAGAATCTTATTCACTGCCATAGCAACCCTATTAACCGGACAATCCCTAAGTCGATGTCCTACCTGTCCATACTTGAAGCAGTTGTCCCATTCTTTCACACAATAATCCTGATGAGGACCACCACAGAATCGACAAGGAGGACACAAAAAGAATAACTAACCTCTGATCGCCGGAGATTGGGAAACCTAAGCCAAAGAATTATCATCACCTTAATGACGCCTGTCCCCCAACAAGTAAAGAGCAGTGGCAGAAAGGGATGTAGAACTCCCTCATTTCTTTTTCCGCCATTTGACACTATCTCTAACTTGCTCCTCTTTTCCTACCTATCCCCAAACTCTGTCTGCCTCTTCTTTTAATCCTCAACCTACTTCATATGAACAGTCAATCTTAAGATGTCCATATTTGTAATCAGCAAGACAGTCTTGCTCTCCAAAATCAAATCTCTATTCAATCTAAAAGCAAACTTCCTCATTCTCTACCTCATATCAGCCACTAATTCAAGAACACACCTTAATAGCTAATGGAACTTCAAAATATATTCCTTTACTAATATTATCCCTTGCCTAGGGTTCACAAATTCCTCCTTCTTAGCTTTTCTCAACTCTTAAAGAAAGAACCAATCCAAGAAGGCATTATAAAAAGTCTCCTTCAACCCTTCCTATTCCATATCACTCCTATCTCTATCCTACTCCTTATACCACTGATAAGAAATATCCTTGAGCTGATAAGTTGCAAGGTTAACCCCCTCTAAATTTGTAACCTACATCACCTAGTAGATCTTTTCCATCTCAACCAAGAACCCCTATGGATCCTTTTTCACCTTCTTTACAGTAAATATTGGAGGACACATTTTTATAAATTGACCAACCTTTGTGACCTCACCATACAAAGCACCAGCCGTACCCCACTCAGCCTATGTAGTAACTAGTTATGCAATAACATGTATAGACTAATAAAATTCTACATTTATTATGTTGCCTTGAGGGACCTAAGGAGCACTATCCAGAATAGGAGGTAATCCAACACGATCGGGAATAAGATCATGAGATCAAAGTTGTACTCCAGACATAGGACGTACCCCTTTAGGATTATCCCTAGATGGGATAAAAGAATTTCATTGTGCTTCAGATCTAGGAGGCATGATCTAAAAGACAGAAAGCAAGGATTAGAGAAGATTTCTAGGATGGAGAACTAAATCTTAAGGATAGAATACCAAGAAAGTGAAACATTCCTAAATGTCTTACAGCCTCCTCTCCCTTATGAGTGTCGCGCACTTCACACCCTTAAAAGAGATTCTACTTAGCACGAATTTGGGGACTTCCCAAGTGACTATGAACCTAGTCTTTGATACCAACTTCACATGACCCAACCTCAAGCCTTGTCATAATGGGCATCCCAAGTCTAAAAAGAATTGGGGACCGCCCCCTGTTACCCAATCCAATTGCCGATACCCAGCCTTAGATGGGATGAATTTTGAGCATATAACAAGATAGCGTAAATGCTCGCATTAAGACTCTGGGATAGGATCATAACTATGATCGACCCAAGCAAGTCCAATCGTACCAAATCATCCATCCAACCATACCAACCAAACCATAGGCCATAAACCAGGATATAGCCAAAGAGAAAACCAAAACATAATATGATAATTAATCCTAAAATGTAATATGATGGAATAGTGAGAAATCATGTCTGATTACGCCAGTGTTGGTCAAAACAAATAGCCAAAATAAAGTAAAAACATCTAACAATATCCATAACATAAAATGGTTCCTTCCAAAAGGATTAAATTTCACCACTTTAGTCCAAATGTTGTCCCCAAGTCAATCACAATATTGGAGAAGTCGAGCAGCCAGTTCCTGCGTAGCGTGGTTATACAGCTGCCAGTAGACGTGCTAGCGAGTTACCACTAGCATGAAACTCTAGATAAGGATAAAATAATGTCAGTTATAAAACAAAATAAAACTATACAATACACACAACCATACATATATATATAAGTGCCAGGTAAGGGGACCAGGTTTAGCATGCATTAAAAACCTTTACCTAGGCTGTGTAGCATGACTGTCCTAAACCACCCACGGGCTATATAGGTTCAACTCCCCTACTGAAGGGGCCCTAGTGTGTGTAGCCACATGAGCATGGAAGTATCCTAAGGGATGACTAGCATATCCTTAAAATAAAATATGACACACACATATGGTTATCAAGACATCTCATGTCGGAAAATATGAGTTTACAGTTTTGTTCTCCCCGTGACCGCCATCTTCCACGGCCTTTCAACACACCTCTCCATTAATGCCTAATTAAAACCATTTCCAAAAAACCAAACTCTTTACCATTTCATTTAACTAAGGCTAATAGTAGTGGAATCATCATACCACCCTATTATTTCTAAGCAATATCCATAGTCAAATTATTAGGTTAAGGGGACATTCAAGTGACCTTCCATATACCATATTAAACCACTTGGGGGACTAGCCTTTAGCTTTTTCAAACCATTTAAAGTTTTATTGCATAGGCTAAAAAAAAGAAAGAGTTCTATTAAAAGAAGTCAATGTAATAAATATCCCTTTATAAGTATTTTATCAAACACCTTGGGGCATAATATAACCAAAACCAATTCAAAAGACCATTAAACCATTACCATCCAATCCAATTGTTCAAAACCACCATTACTGTATACAAAATCATAATTAAAACTATTAGAGACCATAACCTGGCATTTAATGTCAAAGCCCCCAAATAATAGCTGAAAACCATAATCATAAAAAGGTAAAAGCATGAAATCAATCATATAAACCATTCCTTTAGTTGAAATTACAATGCAGGAAAAGAATTATGCCATATATTTGTAATACCCCAAATCTAGTATCCGAAACACTACACGGTGCTCATGAAACCCTGTATACTGCATAATATACTATAAAATATGGAAACATTAATTGAAAGGACATAAGGTTCACATAACTGAAACAAAACATAACATCTAAACGGGGTATGAAATATCCAAAACAACTGAAATAACTATCTGAATATAATAGTCTGGAAGGCCTCTAACTGACTGAACTATCTAAATGAGGAGTTGATGGGACATGTACCCAACTAACTCTGACTAATAATTTAATTAATGAGATAATAGAGAAGTAATCATGTCCTCAAAAGAAGAGGACTCATTGCTAACTCTGACTGCTGATGTCTAGAATTAATTGATGCTCTGGAGCTCGTGTCTCTGAATCTATGGTATAAAACACCATAGCACAAATGCGTCAGTACGACTAAATGTACTAGTATACATATGAGGTAGGCTAAATGCATAGGGTTCATACGCATGAATAATAATAACATACTAACTATCATGAGTATGACAATACATGTATGAGACATAATAACTGACACTGATACCATTATGACATGATTACTGAGTCTGAATACTTATAACTTAACATACTGATAACTGATATAACTGATAACATAAGTGACTATATCTGATAGTCCTAAATATGATGGAACTAGCTGAGCTCCATACTGTATCTGAGTTGACTGTATCTAACAGTCCTAAAAACTGAAGAACTATCTGAGTTCTAACTGATACTGAATATGATGGAACTAGCTGAGCTCCATACTGATACTGAAAATGTGGGAAGTAGTCATCTAACTAACATGCCTCAAATATGCCATAATAGCTGAGCTAGGGTCCAATCTATGCCTTGATTGGAAGGGTGTCAATACCGTGACACTGGTAAGGACAACATATGAGTAACCCTAATATAATAGGTAGCTCTAGTAAGAATGATGGGAACCCTCATATCGTAGGTTAAGCCACCTCATCTACCCTCATATAGCAGTGTATGATGTCTCAACCTTTGTTGGCTACATAGTTTTAGAATGCAAGGATTGATTCTAAGAATCACACCCTAATATAATAGGTGAGTTCCCATCCTTAGGATCACTCGGTGCTAATTTCTACTCCAATTCGAATAGACACTAAAGGTGATTTACTGAACTGAACATGGACTGAGTTACTAAATTCCATCGACTGACGAAATACTACTGATATTTGATAACTGACTTAGTTTATGATGTCATGGAGATTTCCTAAGTCATAAGGTTATCTGAAGTCTAAGCATCATAGCTTCACTAAGAGTATTGTGAAAATATGACATGGCTCTAGGCACCCAACTAATTTCGAGTACAAGTACCCCCAGGACTCGTTAGAAGGAAACTGACAAAGCATGACTTACTTAAACACATAATAATCACCATAATCCATAATTCATTTATTGAAGCATTTCATCAAATAGGTGATAGGCTTAAACGGATACATACATGGGGATTTCATGATATCATGCTAGTTGGGCATTCTCCTTTATCTAGGCATATAATAAAACACATAGTACGCATAGTATATGTAAACTATATTGTACAACAATTAAAGATCATCATTCAATTCTAATTTCATCATTCAAGGGTCTAGTCATAGTTTGCATGAATCTGAATCTATACTAATCAAACAAACATAAAATTTGTCTCCAAACATGGAATAAAATTCAATTTTCATCATCAACATGAACAAAAGCAGCTCCGTCATGAAATTCATAAAGGAAATCCATAAAATTGAACTTAGAAAAGGGATTCTTAGGAATCATGGATGAAAAGAGTCCATGAAAGAATACTATTCATACTTGGGATGATAGATCCTTGAAGGTACTTGGAGAATTTCTAGACTAGTTCTTGAATATTCTTGAATTTCTTAAAGAAGGATTTAACCCGAGTTCTTGGCTTTTGATCTTGAGAGAATCCCTATCTTGATGTTATGAATGAAATAATGAGAATATGATTTCTGTCTGAATTTAACTAGGTATATAAACGGGTGGTAAAAGACCAAAATACTCTTTTAAAAATAGCCTGAATATACTGAACCTATGGTGAGATGGGCTAGGGCGATGGTCCATCACTATTGCAACTGTCCGTCAGTCCTGACTGTCGGGCATGGGTAGAAATGAGTCTCACTGCCTTAATGCGACGGCAGGCTCCGATGGTCCAGTGATATACCGATGGTCCGTAGGTTGCTACCGTCATTTTTGGATAAAAAAAGGTACACTACCTCAGTTGCAATGCTGGATCGACGGTCCATCAAGCTAGCGATGGTCCCGTCGACCTGTACGTTAGTTCTGGGCAGTCCAAACTGCTTTTGTAAAATGTCCATAACTTCTTCCCCCAATATCGTATTTAGAAGAAATTGGTATCTTTGGAAAGTTTATCTAATTTTCCATATGATAGAAAGTGAAAATCTTAAAAATACCACATGTATAAAAATAAATTCATATTTCAAAGAAAGTTCTAACATCCTTGAGATGATTTCAAGCTAGGAAAAATGTATGGGTATTACAATATCTCCTCCTTGAGAACATTCATCCTCGAATGAGACTGAGAGTGAGGGGAAGAACTTAAACTTACATACATACTGAACATGAATAACTGGAACATGATCTCATGATTGACATGATTGATAATCTGAACATAACATACTGAACATGCTTATCTGATGCATGTGTAACTGATTCATGAATGCATGACTGAGTGTTCTGAGGAACTAAGTTTTCTCACAATGAGAATGCATGTCTGATGCATAATTATATAATTGAACTGATACATAAATGCATGACTAAATATATAATGGTACTTGATACCAAGTTTGTGATGAATGCTTAACATGAAAATGAGTAAGATTAAAGAGAACTGTTACCTTGAGCTCGATCTGAGTTGGTGGAGAAGAGGTGAGGATACTTGGTATGCATGTCTGTTTCTTCTTCCCAAGTAGCTCCCTCAACGGACTAATTTCTCCAAAGAACTTTAACTAGAGGGACTTCTTTGTTCCTCAACCTACGAGTCTGATAGTCAAGGATTTCGACTGGAATCTCTTTATAAGAGAGGCTGTTCTGAACATCTATGCTCTGAATAGGGACTACAAGTTTTGGGTCACCTATACACTTCTTGAGCAAAGAGACATGGAAAACGTGATGAACAGAGGCTAGATCTGATGGCAATTCAAGCTCATAATCTACTTTACCAAAGCGACTGAGAATCTTAAATGGACCAATATATCAGGGACTGAGCTTTCCCTTCTTGCTGAATCTCTTCACTCCCTTCATGGGAGATATCTTTAGATAGACATGATCACCACTCTCAAACTCGAGATCCTTTCTACGGACATCTACACAAGACTTCTGTCAGCTCTGAGCTGCCCGGAGTCTTTCTTTGAGCAACTAGACTTTTTCTAAGGCATTGAATAACAAGTTGTGCCCTAAGACTTAGGCCTCACTAACTTCTAACCAACCAATTGGAGATCTACATATCCTACCATAGAGAGCTTAGAATGGAGCCATCTTAATACTAGAATAATATCTATTATTGTATGCAAACTCAATCAAAGGCAAGTGGTCATCCTAAATACCCTTGAAATTAATTGCACATGCCCTTAGCATATCTTCTAAAGATTAAATGGTTCTTTCTGCTTAACCATCTGTCTGAGGATGAAAGGCTGTACTAAGATAAACTTAGGCACCAAGACCCTTTTGTAACACTTTTAAGAAATGAGTGATGAACTGGGTACCTCTTTTTGAGATAATAGATAATGGAACACTGTGAAATCTAACCAATTTCTTGATGTAGAGTTTAGCATAATCCTTGGTTAAATAAGAGGTATGGACTGGAAGGAAACAGGCTGATTTGGTCATTCTATCTATAATGACCCAGACTGAATCATGTTGATGATGAGTTCAAGGCAAACCTGTCATGAATTCCATGTTCACTTCTTCCCACTTCCAACTAGGAATAACAAACACCTACGTAGGAACACTAGGCTTCTAATGTTCTATCTTATCCTGCTGACATATAGAGCACTTAGCCAGAAAATCTGTAATATCTCTTTTCATCCCACTCCACTAATAGATCTCCTGTAAGTTGCGGTACATCTTCGTGGCCCTTGGATGAATGGAGTAGCGCACACCTTGTGCTTCTGCAAAAATTCGCTGCCTTAAGCCATCTACACCTGGAACACAGAGAAGACCCTAACAGCACAGAACACTATCTCCCCCTAAGGAGAAAACCTCTATTTTCTGATACTGGACTGACTCTTTCAATGTGACAAGGCTTGGATCTCTGTCTCGCCTTTCTTTTACCTCAAAAACTAGAGATGATTCTAAACTACTTTGAATGCATACACCACTCTCTGAAGAAACGAATAAGTGAATGCCTAGTCTGGTAAGCTGATGAACTTTCTGAGCTAACTTCTTCTTACTATCTTTAAAATGAGCAACATTACCCTTAGACAATCTACATAGGGCATCGACCACGACATTGGCCTTGCTTGGATGATAAAGGACACTCATGTCATAATCTTTAAAGAGCTCTAACCACCTTCTCTAACGAAGGTTGAGATCTTTTTGAGAAAAGACATATTGAAGACTCTTATGATCTGTGAACACATCTACATGAACACCATATAGATAATGCCTCTAAATCTTCAAGGCAAAGACTACGACTGCTAACTCAAGATCATGAGTAGGATGATTCATCATGAGTAGGATGATTCTTCTCATGGGGTTTAATCTGTCTGGAAGCGTAGGCTATGACCTTACCATATTGCATGAGGACACAACCTAAGCCCACTTAGGATGCATCACAATATACTACAAACCCATCTGAACTATCTGGTAACACTAGAACTGGAGCTAACGTGAGTTGAGTCTTCAACTCCTGAAAACTCTTCTTGCAAGGATTTGACCTCTAAAAATTGACCTTCTTCTGAGTCAATCTAGAAATAGGGGATGCAATAGAAGAAAATTCTTCAATAAACCACCTATAATAGCCAGCCATACCCAAGAAACTCCTAATATCTAATAGAGAGATGGGGCGAGGCCAGTTTCTTACTGCTTCGGTCTTTTGAGAATCTACTCTGATGCCATCATCAGAAATGATATAACCAAGGAATGCTACTGACCTTAGCCAAAACTCAAAATTACAAATTTGGTAAATAGCTGATAATCTCTAAAAGTCTGAAGTACAGTTCTGAGATGGTCTGCATGATCTCGCTCACTGTGGGAAAAAAATAGAATATCATCTATGAAGACTATCACGAACATGTCCAAGTACTACTTGAACACACAGTTCATCAAGTCCATGAAAGTGATTAGGGCATTGGTAAGACCAAAGGACAAAACCAAGAATTTAAAGTGACCATACCGAGTACAAAAAGCTATTTTTAGAATGTTATATTCTCTAACTCTAAGCTGATGATAGCCGGATCTGAGGTCTATCTTAGAGAAATAGCTAGTACCCTGAAGTTGGTCAAACAAGTCATCGATTCTGAGAAGAGGATACTTATTCTTGACCATGACTTTATTGAGCTGATGGTAATCAATGCATATTCTGAGAGAACTATCTTTCTTGCGCACGAATAAGACTGGTTTTCCCCATGGGGAAATGCTAGGTCTGATGAATCCCTTATATAAGAGATCCTTCAACTTCTCTTTTAGTTCTTTAAGTTCTGTTGGTGCCATTCTATATGGTGGAATAGAGATAGGCTGAGTATCTAGAAGACGATTAATGCCGAAGTTTATTTCCCTTTCGGGAGAAATTCCTGAAAGATCTTTGGAAAAGACATCTGAATATTCATTTACAAATAAAACTGATTCAAGACTAGGAATCTTGGAACTGGAATCCTTAACATTAACAAGATGATAGACACATCCCTTAGATATCATTTTCCTTACACGAAGGTAGGAAACAAATTGACCTCTGAAAGAGAATACACTACCCTTCTACTCTAGGATGAGTTCCCTTGGGAATTGAAACTGGACTATTCTGTGTCTATAGTCGACTATGGCAAAGTAGGAATAAAGTCAATCCATGCCGAGAATGATATAAAAATCATTAATCTCTAATTCGAATAAGTCTGCTGAAGTGATTTTCTGAAATATAATAACTGGGTAGTTCCTGTATACCCATCAGGCTATGATGGTTTTACCCACTGGGGTAGAGACTGAAAAGGGCTCTACTAAAATTTTTGGACTGACTCCGAAATCAACAGCTATATAAGGAGTGACAAAAGATAAAAAAGCTCCTGGATCTAGTGAAGCGTAAACATGCACCTGAAAGATCTATAACATACCAATAACGACATTACGAGAATTTTCCAAATCTTATTTCGGACTAAAGAGCATAGAGATGATTTGGGTGTTGCCCGCTAATAGCATTGGAGGTGGCACCCTGCTGATTTGAGCGACTGGACTTAGCTGAGAAGCAATTTGGTTGACCCTGAGGACATGGCTAAGGACAGTCTCTGAATCTATGGCCAAGTTTACTATATTTGAAACAAATACCACTGCTAGCCCTACAAATACCCTAATGGTGCTTGGCATAAGTCTAGAAAAAATAATAGGTGCGGGCACTACTAACACTGCACTGGGACTTAGATCCTGGCACTCTATCTTTGTTACCCTCTCTGAACTTAGGAACTGGAGCACTGGCTAAAGAAGGAGATGGAACTGATGACTTAGGATGAAACTAAAAATGGTTTCCTCCTTCTGATTTAGGTTGAGCAAAGTTGAAACTACCTATCCTTGCTCTATTATTCTGCTTCTCCCTCATCTTAATATTTTGCTTCTCTATCTATTTAGCATGAGTCATGAGCCTAGATAAAGTCATATCACTATTTAGCATGGTGGATCTATACTTATTAACCATGTTATCATTCACCCCTGACACAAACAAACTAATCCTTGCCCTACTATCTGCAACCACAAAAGGGGCATATCTTCCTAATTGAGTAAACTTAACAGAATACTCTTTCACTGTCATGTTACCCTTCCTGAGGTTGATGAATTCTAGCACCTTAGCTTCTCTAAGCTCTAGAAGAAAGAATCTATCAAGGAAAGTAGAAACAAACTCTTCCCACTCAACTGACCTTGCACTATCTACACTCTCTTACTTCCATTGCTTGAACCAAGTGTGAACAACATCCTGCAACTGATATGCAGCCAGCTTAGCACTCTCACTATAAGTAACCCCCATTATGTTTGTAACCTTCTGCACCTGATCTAGGAATTCCTAAGGGTCCTCGTCTACCTTAGGCCTGAAAAAAAATTGAGGGTTAACTCAGGTTAAGTCCCAAATTCTGGACGCAGCTTAATTGGCCACTGGATTGGCTTGAACGACAGTTGGTCATTCATTCTAAGCAGAAACTGACTGAGAAAGAGTAGTGAATACAGCCCTGAACTCCATATGAGAAACATGTTCATCCAAGGGATCTTCTTGGTCAGGCTGGGTTCTCCTCTTGGGAGGCATGTTCTGAAATAAAGAGAAAAAGCAGATTAGACTAATAGATTGACTTGATATTATGTTCACTAGTATGACATGAATACTGAAAGAAGGAAAACTATTCCTAAACACCTTATAGCCTCATGTACATAAAATATGGTGCGCAACACATCCATGTACAAGACTCTACTAGATGCGGCTTTCATACTTCATAGGACTCTATTGAACTTTAGGCTCTAATACCAAGTTTTTAATGCTCTGAATCTGATACTCGGAATGCTACACGGTGCTCATGACCCCGAAGGACCACAAGCTAACCCATGACTTATATCTGTACCAGTATACTGCATAATATACTGTAAAATATGGAAATGTGAACTGAAAGCACCTAAGGTTCACATAACTGAAGTAAAACATAATATCTAAATGAGGTATGAAATACCCAAAACAATTGAAATAACTGTCTGAACATAATAGTCTGGAACACCTCTAACTAACTGGACTATCTGAATAAGGAGTTGATGGGACATGTCCCCAGCTAACTCTAACTAATAAACAAATTAATAAGATAATAGAGAATTAACATATCCTCGAAGGATAAGGACTCACTGCTAAATCTGACTGTTGATGTCTGGAATCTACTGATGCTCTGGAGCTCGTGTCTCTAAACCTATGGTATAAGATACCATAGCGTAAATGCATCAGTAAAACTGAATGTACTGGTATGCATGTGAGGTAGGCTAAATGCATAGGGTTCATATGCATAAACAATAATAATAACAGACTAATTATCATAAGCGTGAGAATACATGCATGAGACATAAGAACTGACACTGATACTGTTATGACATGATTACTGAGTCTTAATAATGATAACATAAAATATTGATAACTGATATAACAGATAACATGAGTGATTGTATCTGACAGTCCTGAATCTGATGGAACTAGCTAAGTTCTGTACTGTATATGAGTTGACGATATCTGACAATTCTAAAATTCAAAGAATTATCTGAGTTCTTGACTGATATAGATACTGAAACTATGGGAAGTAGTCATCTAAACGACATGCCATAAATGTGCCAGAATAGCTGAGCTAGGGTCCAATATGTGTCTTAATTTGAAGGGTGTCAATACCACACCACTAGTAAGGACAACATATGGGTAACCCTAATAAAATAGGTTACTCTAGTGAGAATAGTGGGAACCCTCATACAAAAGGTTAACCTATCTCATCTACCCTCATATAGCAGGCTATGATGTCTTAACCTATACTAGATACATAGTTCTGGAATTCAAGGATTGCTTCTAAGAATCACACCCTCATATAACAGGTGAATTCCCATCGTTGGGTTCACTCAGTGCTAATTTCTTCTCATATCTGAATAGAAACTGAACATGATTTACTGAACTGAACATAGACTGAGTTACTAAATTCTGTTGACTGACGGAATACTACTTATATCTAACAACTAACTAAGTGTGTGAGATCATGGAGATTTCCTGAGTCATAAGATTTTCTAAAGTCTAAAGATCATAGCTTGACTGAGAGTATCGTGAAAATATAACATGGCTCTAGGCACACAACTAATGTTTTGGGTACAAGTACCCCCAGGACTCGATAAAAGGAAATTGACAAAGCATGACTTACTTAAACACACAATAATCACCATAATCCATAATTCATTTATTCAACCATTTCATCAAACAGGTGATAGGCATAAACGGATACATACATAGGGATTTCATGATATAATGCTAGTTGGGCATTCTCCATCATCTAGGCATTTAATCAAACACATGGTAGGTATAGTATATGTAAACAACATTATACAATAATTAAACATCATGATTTAATTCTAATTTCATCATTCAAGGGTTTAGTCATAGGTTTGCATGAATCTATATCTATACTAATCAAACCAACATAAAATTTATCACCCAACATGGAAGAGAATTCAATTACTCATCATCAACATGAACAAAAGCAGCCCAATCATGAAATTCATAAAGGAAATCCATAAACATAAACTAAGACTAGCCCAAATGAATCGTACCCTTCTATAAGATTGCTTTCCACTACTCGTATCCAAGCCTCACCCATTGGATCAGATACTATCCTATGTATGACTCATCCAACCAAGTCGTAACCATAGCATATGATCTATACCCATGACCCATATCCTTAGCAGAATTAAATACCATGAGGATCAAATAATTTCCTCCATATGAGTCCCTGATATGACTCATACCAAACTCTATGACTTATACCCCTAAATTATACCTATTTAGGTAACCAAAACCATCCCACCAACTAATATTGGTCAGAATATGACGGGACCATACCACTCGTACCCTAACATATAGCTAGTACCCATGAGTTGTATTGGGTCCAAAGAAAGGAAATTCTAAGAAATTTTCTAAGGGTCAAAACCTAGAATGTTTCAACTGGTATACAAGTGGTACAGATTAGTCGTACGATGACCAGTGTTAGTTGGTGGGGGGATTTGGTTTCTGGAATAGATACGACTTGCATTGTACAAGTTGTATTGATGGATATAGATTATTTAGTTCCTTCACTTGACCTTAGACTTAGTGACATAGGTTGGATCTAAGTACAAGTGGCTTATCCTGAGACATAAACTAGGGTATGAGTCATACCATGGACTCATATCGTAAGTGATGTTCAATCCCCTTGGGATTCTATTCTGCCAAGGGTACAAATCATAGGTACTAGTCGTACATTTGGTTACGACATATTTTAGGGTTGAGCATTTCCTTGGACAGTGTTGGGTCCAATGGAGGTTTCCTTGGGTACGAGTGGTAAGTAGCACTCATATCAGGTACAATTGGTATGGATAGTCATACATACCTGACAAGATTTTGGGGAGTTTAAGTAAAAGCAATTTAGATATTTCACCACTTATCCTACTAACTCCCCATGACTTTTAACTTATTTAAAAGGTTATTTTCCCTATTATTGTATCCATTAACACTTATTATATACTTCTCACACCCCGTACTTTCGAGAAAGAATCAAGACCGCTGTCCTTATGCGTACAGATCTAAACAACAAATATGTGTGGTGATCAATCCTATAGTGTAACAATACCTTTGAATATGAATTCAGTTCACAAAAATCCCCTAACTCTATGACGAGTTGAAAACATTTCAATCAAATAAGTTTTAGTGGATATTTAAACTTGGGTCATATTTTATCAATTATAACTCCTAGTATATGATAAATTAGAGGTCATATTATATATCAAATGAAAGGTCGTCGAATAAGACTTCCAATGATACCAATTTCTCCTAAATTCGCTATCCGAGCGAAACGTTATGACCATTTTAGTAACTGAGATAGTAGCAGCATGTTATAAGTGTGCGACACATGCCCTATCGCACACTCCAAATTTTCAGCTTCTGTTTTCGCATTTTTAAGGGCAAAATGGGTATTTTCAGCCCCCCTTCTTCAGCTTAAATATGAGATTTTAATCCTAAATGACCTCATTATTGATATTTTCATCAAATTACTCAAAGAACACTCTTAACGTAGGCTTCAAGAAACACCCATCACGTTCTCAAATAGAGGTACGTGGGTTTATCCTAAAAATCTCATGGGCTTAAAATTCATGTTTTAAGAATGGGGGATTTGAAATTACGAATATAAAAATGTTTTTACAAGTTTCAATGATATGGATTTGGTCTTTAGGCCTCTCCCCGAAGTGATTTGATATATTATATATGTACATGCATGTGTTTTGAAAAGATGATAACTTGAGAGCATGAATTATATGGAATCCTTCTCTTTATATGATTTTGTTTTAAATTTTCATATGATGTGAATAGTTTGAAAAATTATCTTGAAAAGCGTGACATGAAATGTTTTAAAAATTGTTATGATTGGTTATGATTTTTAGTCTTAAGAAGAGGGTTGTTTATGTTTAAATATGTTGAATATAATGGTTGAATGAAAGAATGATGTGATACTGATGACTTGTAAGTCGGGTATGACGATACCCAACAAAATATGATATGTGATTGAATTAAATGAAGTTGGAATGCATTGATTTTACAAGAGATAGGTGGATGCCCAAAAAAAAAGTTTGAGTGAAAGGGCTCATCGTTGGAAACCATGTTTGTCGACAAGGGAAATTGGTACCCTTGTGATCTTGTGTACCTGATATATATTATCCTAATTTGGGACTATGGTTAGGAGCCCTCCTTTGTGATCTTGTGCACTACCGTACTTTATTGGGTCGAGACACCCTACTGTGTGATCTTATGTGTCTTCCCCTCACTTATACTCTAATCTCGGCGACAACCGAGGTTTGACAGTTGGTGTAAATGTGATAATGTAGAGTATTCCACCTAGCTTAGCTATATCTCATAGTTGTTGAAAAATTATTACATTATGCCCATGTTTTTTCAAATGATTTGATACAAAACTGCTTTATATTGGATCTCACTAATATTTTGTAAAATATTGTATTTTTATTTTTTGATTACTCTGCATACCAGTACATTTGTATTGAACCCCTTCCCTCCCAAGTTCAGAGGCACAGTCTAGGGGTCCATAAAATCAGTAGATCCTTCAGGAAGATTTGCAGAGTCACTTGGTGAGCCTTCTATATTTTGGAAGGCCTGATGTCTCGCAGTTTATTTTTCATTTTGTAGTTTTTGGGTCTACTGGGGGCCATGTCCCAATTTTCAGACAGTTGTTTATTTCAGTCATGTAGTAGAGATTTCGCAGATGGTTTTTTATCAGATGTTGTTAGAGGTTGTGGGACAGTACTTCCCATTTTTGTTTTCATGTGATTCATGACCATGTTTCCATAATATTGTGTATCTTCCACATTTCTATTATCATATGAATTATGTGCATGATTACCAGACAGATAGGGGTGTTTCGGGCCTTCATGGTTCGGAATACAAGTCACGGCTAGGGCCCCGATTCTGGTGGTGAAAAACTTAGTATGAAATCATGGTTCATAGTCCTAGGGTGTCTGTAAAATCATGTTGGGTAGAGTCTTATTTATGGGCGTGTAGCGCACCACACTTATAAGCTGGAGGCTACTAGGCATTTTTGAATATCTTTCTTTCTTCATGCTCTAGTTCGTGCAATAGAGTCAAAATATCCCTTTTTCATACTCTAATTCGTGCTATGGTGTCGCCAATACGAAAGTAAAAGTCATCCCAAATTTTTTCCTTACTCTAATATTCTCTGACATGTCCCATTATTGGGGTGATTCAAGTGCAAAAAGTTTAGAATCTACATGATATAGTCCTTTTCAATTGAGTCATATAAGATTTTTAAAAAATTATGTAAGAACTTGAGAAGAGTCTGTTTGCTTCAAAGTGTATTGATGCGAGTGTGAACCTTGATATTGATGAAATCGTTCTTTTCAGCCTACGGTATTGAGTGTATTCAGTCCCTTTTCAAAAAAAATTATGTTACGGATGTCGTGCTTCAGGGGGAATAATGTGTAATAGAATATTGGAACTGTATTTCCACCCGAATAGTAGTATGAGTTAAAGTGTTGTTGAAAAATAAAGTCTAGTGATGCCATATGGGGCTCTTTCGATTCACTAGCATAGTTGTCTTGTCATTCATCTTATTTTCTTGTTCAAAATACAAAATCAAAGTCTAGTGAAGCCGTGTGAAGCCTATTTCAATTCACTAGCAACTTGTTGTTCTTGTGTTGGTTGAATATTTGGATAGTCGAATCTTTTCGCATGAGATTGAGTGGTAATAAAGTCATATGTCCTTGTGTGTTAGTTTAGTAGAAGGTAGATAAGGAGTTATTAGTTAAGGTGAATTGTTGTCTACTTGAAGTATGAAAATGGCTCGATGATCCAGTAAGTAATAATTATAGACTCATGGTTGCTTGTGGAATTTGAAGGTTGTCTAAATGTACGCTTGGGAAAGTAAGTGTGATGTGAGAAAGTCGTATAAGTAGATAGGATTGTATGGGGTTATAATATAAGATTAAGGTTGACCATGCCTATTACATGACTTTACCCTCCATGATCCTCATTAGTTGGTAGTTGTAAAGTAGTACAACTTGTGAGAACGTATGTAGCAAATTTTTGAGGTATTTGGATAGAATGTCCCAATTTGACGAACTAGTATATTATGTTGACTTCTTCATTGGTGGTAGATGATTGATGCTAGACTACTGGTTTTAATTTAATGTAGGATGTGGATGTAAGAATAGTGGCTTAAGATTAATGATGAATGTTTTGTGAGAATTGTGTGTCAGGTTGGGTTGTAAATCATGCTTAGTACTAGACATTAAGTTTGAATAGTTGATGTCCATAAAGTTGGATATACTGATTTCTTGGTTAATGATACTAGTTATATTGAAGTGATCTAATAGGCTTGAATGATGTATGCAATAGATTAAGTTTATTTACTTCGTAACAAAGTATGATATTGTATGTATGAGGTAGAAGTATGCCCAAGGTGATATGGAATTGTGGCATTTTCTAAGACTATTACATGTTACGTGTGGCTAGTAGACATAGTAGTACCGTTGAGTTGCTAGGTAAGGTTTCTTCTATGATATAAGTTATGCGATTAACGGTCTAATGTTTAAAGGTTAAGTAGTGTGGAGTGGATTTTTATGTGATAAGAAGGGAGGATGTGTATGTATGCTCATGAGAGTGCGTGTTTTAGGTTGATGACAATTGAGAATAGAAAAATTTAAGAGTAGCATTCTGGGAAAGCAATGCTTTTAAAGTATGCGTTAAGTAGTCATAACACCCTGCAATTTTCTCGATTTGATGTTACTCAGTAACCGGCTTAGAGGGCTGACAACTTGAATGATTACCTTTTTCTAAGTGTTGAAGAAAATGACTTAGTTACATTTTGAGCTCCCAATCTTTAATGATTTTATTTTCGACCTTTCCGACCTCCGTTTTTAGATTTTTTTTTGTTGCGTTGCAATTGGGCAAGCCTATATAACATCTTGGGTGAGTTTCAAAATTTTTGAACATCGTTTAGGGCGCGTTTGATTTCCAAAATAGTAGCACCATACGATATGCATGTGTCGCATGGTCCATCGCATGGTGGCAGCATGCGATATAACATGCGTCACATGCTCCAGTGCGGTGGGAAATAACATGTGACGCATGCTCTGCTGCACGTACCTGGGAATTTCAGCATTTACACTCCATCTCATAAAGGGCATTTGGGTCAAATTCCACGCACATTAATTTGGCCTAAACACCGAATTTGAGTAGCAAAACAGCACTTTAGCCCCAAATTAAAATTATCCTTCCCTGCCAAGAACAGAAATCCTAACTTTTAAGTGCTTAGAGGCATGGATGTCCATGCCTATAATGATTTTAGTCATGAGTGGATGATTTTGGAGTTAGAGGAAGTTATGATTAGTATCCCTGAAGGGGGATGTCCCAGAAGAAACTAAGTTTCTTTATGTTAAATTATTGAGGGAAGTTTGTGTTCATGTGTATACTGATATCCCCTATTGTATAGATAATTGTGGTTATAGATTCATAAGCAGTTATGTTCTCAAGTCTAGGAATGTGACTTTGATCTAAGGGGAAGATGGTGAGTTAAGGTAGTTTCCGAATCTTTCATATTGTTGCAAGTTAGGGAAGAGTCATGATGGACTTACTCCTATTCAAGTGTGTTCTTCCTGCTTCAGTTTAAAGGTTCATGCTACTAATGTCTTATGTCTTCAACTCCTGCCGATGTCTAAGGTTTGAGTTCTCTATGTAAGTCATGTCATGTTCTAACGTCCAAACCAGAAGCAATAATGTACCTCAGTGACCCAATACTCTAAGTATCTGAGCCATAGGTTATGTTGCTCATGATCCAAACCTATGTCTCATGACATGCTCGGTCCTAAGGAAATGTGTTTTTGTATGTTACAGAATCATATTATGCTGGAATTAGGCAAAGTGATAAAAATCTATGCTAATTCATGGAAAATTTTTAGATCCTTGAATGGGGAGCAATCACTCTAAGTGAAATCTTTACCTTAATTGTTAGTGACGTAAATTTCGGCTTTATGCCACATAGCTCATGATATGTGCATCCATTTTTCTCATTTTGGTCTATCCTAAGGGAACCATAATGTGTTGTGTTCATGACGAATGACCCTTTACTTATGATCCAGGCACTTGATATCAGGAGCACTCCATGTCTATTCTATCATATCCTTACTCTATGTCCTTCCTCGAGTAGTGCTATAAGTATGAGTGATGGTCTGATGATGTTACTTCCATTCATAATGTGTATGCTCGGGTCCCTTCATGACCTTCCATGTGTTCGTATGATGGTGTTTGTGGAAGCGTAGTAGTGTGTTAGGTATGGGAGTAGATGTTCTTGTAGGTGAGAAATTTGATGTGATTCGCGAGCTGAGGTTATAGGTGATAGGAAATGGAAGGAGATGAACTTTTGTTGTAAGAAATATCTAAGAAAAAAAATTTTGGTGAAACTATTTGTGAGTGTGATTGAAATTACTGATCTTAGTGTGGAGAGATCCATGTAGTGGGTGTAGTAATGATAGGCTTAAATCTTTTGTTGGGTGAAGAAATGAACCAAGGTCCCATGTGGTTAGTATTCCATTAATTAAGACTTGAGTTGTTGGATTATAGTGATGAGGTGAGATGATCCCTGAATATGATGTAGAATACAGGGTTTCGTAGTTTAAGTTAGCACCTTTTCCTCCGAGTGAGGCTTCAACATTGAAGTATATTACAGTTGGAATCAAATTTGTGTGGATAGATGTGTATGGGGAAAATTGTAAGTCGGGAACGATGAGGTATGTATTTTATTGTTTGGGGCGTTGAAAAATAGTGTCTCCAAGCTTAAGTCTTTTAATTGTATCTTGTAAGATGGAGAAGGATAATATTCTTATTTCCCGCAAAAAATCCCATCTCATGTCTTGTACCTATCTTAATCAGGCCGAGAATTCTTAGGAAAATTCATGTCTTGCAATTCTTTGATCATGTGCCATAAAACACATGCCAAGATCAGGTTGATGCCATGTTTCGTTATCTCATGTTTCGTGCTTTCACGTTTCACTAGGGGTTATCATGAAGCTTGTTCGCTGCCTTTACATATTTTGTTGAGGAAAAATACTTAACGCTATATTAGTGGCCACGATATGTCTAAGAACACGTGTCCGAATAGATGGAAAAAGCTGATGATTTTTGAAGACAGGTGACTTTCTTTTGAGAGTGACGTTAAAATGACATGGAACTTTCATTAAATATTTAAGCAGTCATTATACAATAATGGTGAGTAGTACCAACCTGATTAGGAAACAGATTCCTTTAGCAAGGAGAATATTTCAGTGACATTGTGTTGTCACACAACTCTTTCCTATCACCTTTCCCACCTGCCTGGGTGCAGTGACGCTATTAATGTCACACCCCAAGCCGAGGCCCTAGACGTGGCACGCACCAGATACTATTGCTAGTACGAACAAACATTTTGGCATATCACATGAGCGTATGGCTAACATAATGAATAGAGAGGAAACAGAATAGAATAAGAGTTCTTAAAGGATAAAGTCGTTCATCAATGTTCATTAATATCACTTAACGTTTGAAGATACAATAGTCATGACAAATAATAATAAAAATTACAAGACCTTCAGTCTGTGAAACCTCTAATAAGTACCAATACTAAAAGGAAAGAAAATATAATGCAGTCATCATATCCCATCCAACCTCAGAAAAGAGGCTCACCAATAGCAGAAGATAGAAATCCTAATGAGGTGCCTGACCATGGACATGAGAGTCAGAACCTACATCATGAAACGATGTAGCGCCAAAGGTGCTCAATACGTTGAATGTATTAGTATGCAAAACCATTTTAGGAGGGTAGTACATCAATAGATTAGAAATGACAATAAAATTCACACGTAAAAGAAGACAACTGAAAAGCAAAAAGAATATAAGCTAAATTTAAAATTGACCAAGTAAAGTAGATTTAATTCCTTTGATTATTTGTGGGAGAAAGTAGTGAACCGTCATAAACCACCATGTGAGCGCATGGAGTCATCTTATACCTTGCCGGGTATATAATGTGACATGACATAATTTGCTAGCAAGTATCCATGGTTAGTCCCTTTTCGAGACACATAAAAAAAGAGTCATCCGACTTGCGAAATAATCTCTATCCTATGTCTGCAAACATAATTTCAGGCATTTGTCATTTCGACCTATGCTTTCACGGTCAGCTAACTAACTCCCTTATGCTCACGACGTTATCTTATTTATCTGATTAGTTCTTGACCAAAAGTTTTAGTCTTGTTACATTCATGTTCATAGTTTAGCATTTTTAGGATCATGCTCCTAGTTTAGCCTCTTTAGGCTCATAATTATGTATAACCACTTTACGCTCATAGTGAGAGTTAACCGTAATAGTTTCATATTCATGAGTTAATACTATCAATATTGGAGAGTCATGATAGGTAATGTCATGGTTCAATATGATATAATTCATGAACATGATTGGAACCATTCTTGTAAAAATATTCCTATTAATATTATTAAGTATCTATTAACTAGGTCAATGGGAAAAGTCCTTAGAAATTGGTATTATTATACTAGGGCTTGCAATTTTATAATGTATAGTTCATACTGCAAAGATTTTTAGGGATGTTACGAGAAGGTGACTTTCTTATGGATTATGGAATCGGATTCATACTTTAAGTGTTTCATAAAATTTTATCTTGTAAACTTTAATAGAAACATTCACATGATGGCATGACTGAGATTTTGACATGGAGGGTTGGCCAGATATTGTATTACAAATCATCTACAACCAGAGATTTTGGAAAACAATTAACATGAGATCCTAGTAGAAGATCAAGCAGTCCTTCCTACTTGTTAAACTTAATGAATTTCAGCATGCTAGCATATACTCAAACGGGATCGGACATTAATTTAAGAGATAAAAGGGATGTTCTCTATGTTAATTAATTCTGGATGTTCTCTATGTTAATTAATTCTAACGTCTTTCAAGAAATTTAGAAATAGAAAATACTTGTTGAAGATTATTTAGACCACCATATTATTGACTGGACAAGATTCAGGTTCTAGATTTAGGCAAAATCAGTCCTTACATTATGAATCCACAAGCACTTGTTAAGATGCTAAGAGGAAATAGAACTTGAGAGGTTGATTTGCTTTTAATCTAACTGCTGAATACAAACACCTAGACACCATATGTTTGTAAAAGAGATTACAAAACAGATTTGGAGAAGAAAAAAAACATAATGAAACGTGAGCAAAAGATGGTTCTACATACCTCAAAACATTTGAAGAACTTGAGATCTGGAGAAGGGATTAGACTTGTTTTCTTCAATGGATTTCATCCGATTCCTGTGATTTGAGTTTTAGAGGAGGAATAAGGATGTTTATTTATGGATATCGTATGAAAAACTGAGTGGGAAAACTGAGGTTTTATCCCGTGAAACTTGAAGAAGGCAGGGAGGTTTGTATTGTAACTTATAACTGATGGATAGTAAGTCTAGGAGTCTTAGCGTATAAAATTAATGAGAAGTAGGTTTTAATAACTTAGGGTTAATGTAAAAAGGAAAGGACAAAATTACCCCTCCAAGAATATGAAAAGAAAATAAAAAAAAAGAAAATTCTCATCTGGTATAGGGTTGTTCGTTCATAGTAAAACATACGTAACTTTTTACTCAGGTCTCAGATTTATGAGTTGTTGGTGGCGTTGAAAAGAAGACTCAAATATCTTTAATTTGATAGGTAATGGGTCACGTAACCCTAACTATTCTAGGAGAAATGCTTGTTTAAATTTGGTCCTTGCGTGAACCTCTATGAATACTTAATATTCAAAGGACCTTTCATTCAAATTTGTTTTAGAGATTTCTTATGCCCTCAATTCATACCCAATACCCCTACGAAACTTAAGACTTGACCTTTGCACCTAGATACAATAAAATTTCTAGATTCTGGTCAAAGTACATATGAAGAGAGGTCCAATTGATTTTTATTTTTGCTCGAACGTTCAGGGTGTTACATTATCTCCCCCTAGGGATTATTCGTCCTCGAATGATGGTCATGGATGAGTACCTTACATTGGAATACTGGAATAGTCTAGTCTTTCTTGAACTTTTTCTTAATGACATGAAATTTCCTAACATGTGAAGCATCGTAACAAGCCATAGAAGAAACATAGAGGCACGTGTCTAGGAATGCATTAAACTTAAAATGGACATGTCATAGGACATGTGTTTCATGGGAAATGAACATAACAACATAAGATATGAATTTAGGTATGAGCTATAGGGGTATCTTAGTTATCGAAATAGGGATTATAGAGGATGAATGGCATGACGAAGACTAGGACTTAAGTGCCATTTGGTCTGAAGTTACATAACATGAAATAGGGGTGCATTAGACATAGGAATATGGGTATTTTCACTTCTAATACTAGCACCATTAGATCTTAGCAACACCTTTTGAACCTACCTTTTTCCCTAATATTACATTTCATTATTTCCAAAGTAAAATTGTCACATGGGTACATACCAGTTCTAGTCTGATTCTAACACACTTTTACCATGTTCAAGCCTACTCAGAGGTACAAGGTGCCACACCTAAAATACGCATGTCCGTCTAAATTTCAGGATCCCATATTCTATTTTCCTTTAGGAACCTTCATCTTTATTGTTGACTTGCTCTTAGGTTAGTCCTAAAATTCCACAAAGTCTCTCCTAGATCTATAGTTATACCTAGGGACACTACTTTTTCTCATCATGAAAACATCCATCCTCGAACTCTAATCAAGCAGTCACAAATTTCACAGTGTATTTTAGTCACATGATATCTAAGATCATCACTGTAACAACTTCATGGTTTCATCCCAGTTAATAAGAAGAATATTCTCCATCCACCCTAGAACCTCTATGAACCTCAATTTTATGTACTCCTACCAGGAGACACCCCATATGAATTCATCCAACTATTACATATAGCTAATTTTCATCTCGCACTTCATCCATGCTTATGATCTTAGATGAACCTATACACTGCCACCATCCCAACAAGGAATATCTAGTCACTCCTATCCAACCATTACTCAGCTGATATCACACCACAGTCATATCATAAAGAATACCATCAAAGGACTAGAATATGAGCATCAGGAATATAAGGGATACTACTCAATCAATACTAATACTTATCATCGTGACCTTGCTAATAAAGATGTGTCCCGGGAATAATGTATAATAGGCATGAATATTTCATATATCAAGTACATAAAGCACAACTGAAGAATCATTCTGGATATAGATAATGACATAACATGAGTTCGAAACATATCAAAAAGTGTGAGTTCATAGGACTGGGCATACTGAAATTCATGGAGCAAGTCTGGGATCATTGAGTTAAGCTTATTTTCATTCTAAGAACTTAGCATGAACGTGAATCAGTATGAAGTTCATAAATCTAGATCATGGACATGATGCTAATACGGGGACATGAGTTGAGTGTCATAGAGACTGAAGTACAAGGGATGTTTTAGGATAAGCATGGATCACTTTCTCATTCTAGCTCTTTTTTTGAACTCATTACATTACTATTTGTATTCAAAGATATGACTTTGTTCCTCACCCAATCATCTCCCCCTTAGCTTAAAATTTAGTGTCCTAAGATTGTGGACCTATTATCTAAACTTAGCTATCATTACTATACTCTGCATGGTCGGGATATCACTATACACATGAATGCTAAACTCTTTTTAATAGACTATATTTGTAGATACTTAATCTTTGCTAGGACTTCTTACTGAGATACTTCACTAAACTTTTTCTTGCCTTTATGGCCATCATTCTATAATTTATGCTCCTATTGGTATACATGCCCACTTCCACAAAAACTTAACAGGCTGTTCTTTTCTTATTAGTCTACAATCATCACACCTCTAAATTTCTATCCACCCAATATTATAGAATTAAAACTTATATAAAGCGACTTAACATTATACTTTCTTATTTGTAATCCCCTGATTAAGACCGAAGGATTGCCATATAATTCATACTTAGAATCTCTCCACCTTACACAATAACAAGAATAATAAACTAGGAACACACCACACTTAGGAGTTTAGAATCTCATCTACGATATGTATCTCTTCTGGAGCACACATCTTCCCTTATAATTCTTAAGATTTTCTCATCATCAAATGTTTTACCCTTCATTCACTTATTTATCTAGAGCCCACATATGTCACACTTACACTTTCACAGTTTTCACAAGTTAACATCTTTATTTCTCGCATACGTTTTGTCAAGCCTGCTGTATCCAATCCTAACTAACATTATCATTCTCATGCTACCCTTCTTCTTACCACGACGATCATCTAAGATCAAGTTTTATGGTCTAGAACTAAACATAGATGGCAACACTCATCCACTTATACTACTTAGAATTATTGCTATCAGAGATAATCAAGAAACACGAGGTCATTGAGGGCTCACGACAAAATAGTAAATTTTTAATCTAGTCTCACAGCCTATCTAATTGAAATCTATCCATGTTTTTTATCGCACATCGCTACTACTTATTCAATGACTTCCTTAAACTACATTCATATCTCTAATAAAACAAGCGGGGTTATTCTCTTTAAAACATAAGGGGTAGCTTAAATTTGTCAATTCCTGACCACTCTATCCTCTTGTTCAGAACATAGACTTAATCTTTACTAACACCAACACATGTCATCCTAACTTGCTTCCTAGTTCAAGTATACTTCTAAGTCATTGTATCCAACAATCCTTGCTCTACTTGCAACCATAGAATCTATACCAAACTTATCACACCTTAGATAATACCTTAAGACATATCACCCCATCAATCACTTAATAGGTACATGACTTTAGCTATATACTTCGATCAATTTACTATCTTCACTCTTAGGCCACTACACTTTGACTTTATATGTCTAGCTCTCGAATTCATTCTACTGCTTATGACTTACAACAACCCAAACTAAACTATCTCTAAGGTGATAATACTATCCAAGAACTGAAATACATAACTTCTGGCTAAAGGTGTCATTTGAAACAAGGTTTAAAAAAAAGTAAACAAAATATGAGAGTACATCTTAGTTTGGCAATGAAGCACGATTAAAATGAAAAAGTGTGCATTCTTATGAATCAATGGGCTTAAACGCACTAATGATCTCTTCTTAATCTCTCGTATAGTCTCTTATATTTTTTTTTTGTTGGCTCTATCTGAGAGAACTACATTGATAGGAATTTGACCTTTACTGTTTTTACCACCTTAAAGGTGAGGCATAGTAAGAGCAATTGGAGCATCACATAAATTCACATAAGATTCTGAAGGCATCTCTATGGAACGATCTAGAATATGAAAGAAAAGAGATATTTCCTAAATGCCTTGCAGCCTCCAAATTATATGTATGGCGCGCTTCACACCCATAATTAGGACATTACTAGACATGGCTTCACAAACACCCTATGACACTTAAAACTCTGCGCTCTGATACCAAGTTTTTCACTCCCCGAGCCGAGGCCCTAGACGTGGCACACACCCGATACTATTGCCAGTACGAGCGAACATTTTGGGATATCACATGAGCATACGGCTAACATAATGAATAGGGAGGAAACAGAATAGAATAAGAGTTCTTAGAAGATAAAGTCTTTCATCGATGTTCATTAATATCACTTAACGTCTGAAGATACAATAGTCATGACAAATAATACTAAAAATTACAAAACTTGTCTAGCAACTAAATCAGTCTGTAAAGCCTTTAATAAGTACCAATACTAAAAGGAAAGAAAATATAATGAAGTCATCATATCCCATCCAACCTCCTATTAGAAAAGAGGCTCACCAATAGCAGAAAATAGAGATCCTAATGAGGCGCCTGATCACAGACATGAGTGCCAGAACCTACATCATGAAACGATATAGCGCCAAAGGCGGTCAATACATGGAATGTATTGGATTGCAAAACCATTTCAGGAGGGTAGTATATCAAGTGATTAGAAATGACAATAAAATTCAAACGTAAAAGAAGATAACTGGAAAGGAACAAGAATATAAGCTAAACTTATAATTGACCAACTAAAGTAGATTTAATTCCTTTGATTATTTGTGGGAGAAAATAGTGAACCGTCATAAACTACCATGTGAGCGAACGGAGTCTTATCTCGGCCTGATTAGCTAAGCCGTCCTATACCTTATCGGGCATAGGACGTGACATGACATAATTTTCTAGCAAGTATCCATGGTTAGTCCCTTTTCGGGACACATAAAAAAGAATCATACGACTTGCGAAATAATCTCTATCCTATGTCTGCAAACATAGTTTCGGGCATTTGTCATTTCAACCTATGCCTTCACGGTCAGCTAACTAACTCCCTTATGCTCATGACGTTATCTTATTTATCTAATTAGTTCTTGACAAAAAATGTTAGTCTTGTTACGTTCATGTTCATAGTTTAGCCTTTTTAGGCTCATGCTCATGGTTTAGCCTCTTGAGGCTCATAATTATGTATAACCACTTTACGCTCATATTGAGAGTTAACCGTAATAGGTTCATTTTCATGAGTTAATACTATCAATATTGGAGAGTCATGATAGGTAATTTCATGGTTCAATAAGATATAATTCATGAACATGATTGGAACCATTCTTGTAAAAATATTCATATTAATATTACTAAGTATCTATTAACTAGGTCAATGGGAAAATTCCTTAGAAATTGATATAATTATACTAGGGCTTGCAATTTCATAATATATAGTTCATACTGCAAAGAGTTTTAGGAATGTTGCGAGAAGGTGACTTTCTTATGGATTATGGAATCGGAATCATACTTTAAGAGTTTCAGAAAATTTTATCTTATAACTTTAATAGAAACATTCACATGATGGCTTGGCTGAGATTTTGACATGGAGGGTTGTCTAGATATTGTATTACAAATAATCTACAACCAGAGATTTTGGAAAACAGATTAACATGAGATCCTAGTAGAAGATCAAGTTGTCCTTCCTACTTATTAAACTTAAAGAATTTCAGTATGCTAGCATATACTCAAACAGGATCGGACATTAATTTAATCGATAAAGGGATGTTCTTTATGTTAATTAATCCTAACATGTTTCAACAAATTTAGAAATAGAAAATACTTGTTGAAGATTATTTAGACAACCATATTATCGACTGGACAAGATTAAGGTTCTAAATTTAGGAAAAACCAGTCCTTACATTATGAATACATAAGCACTTGTTAAGACGCCAAGAGGAAATAGAGCTTGAGAGGTTGATTTGTTTTTAATCTAACAGCTGAATACAAACACCTAGACAACATCTGTTTTGAAAGGAGATTACAAAACAGATTTGGAGAATAAGAAAACATAATGAAACGTGAGCAAAAGATGGTTCTACATACCTCAAAACATTTGAAGAACTTGAGATCTGGAGAAGGGATTAGACTTTTTTTCTTGAATGAATTTCATCAGATTCTTGAGATTTGAGTTTTAGAGGAGGAATACGGATGTTTATTTATGGATATCGTATGAAAAACTGATGGGGAAAAGTGATTTGAAACTTGAAGAAGGCAGGGAGGTTTGTATTGTAACTTATAACTGATGGATAGTAAGTCTAGGAGTCTTAACATATAAAATTAATGGAGAAGTAGGTTTTAATAACTTGGGGTTAGTGTAAAAAGGAAAGGATGAAATTACCCCTCCAAGAATATGAAAAGAAAACATACGTAACTTTTTATTCGGGTCTCGGATTAATGAGTTGTTGGATGCGTTGGAAAGAAAACTCAAAAATCTTTAATTTGATAGATAATGGGTCACGTAATTCTAAATATTCTAGGAGAAATGCTTGTTTAAATTTGGTCCTTGTGTGAACCTATATGAATACGTAATCATTAAAGGACCTTTCACTCAAATTTGTTTTAGAGATTTCTTATGTCCTTAATTCATACCCAATACCCCTATGAAACTTAAGACTTGACCTTTGCACCTTGATGCAATAAAATTTCTAGATTCTGGTCAAAGTACATATGAAAAGAGGTCCAATTGATTTTTATTTTAGCTCGAGCGTTCAGGGTGTTACAATTAAACTAAAATTGATTCGTATGCTTATGTCTAGTCAAGATACATGCTTACCATTTTATAGCCATCAAGGAGAATATTTTTAAAGAAGCCACCATTATTTTTAAGCACCTAGGCTTTGTCTCCTCAGTCCTTTCTCAACCAGTTCCCTAAAAACATCCTTGAGGAACTCAAGAGTATACCGAAGAAACTTTTGTCTCCCTCTACGGCCTGATACAAGAGGTACTCTTTACTATAGCCAGTTCCTTTTCAATAATAGAGTACCTCTAAATAGAGAACTATGTTAGCTTTATCTTCAGCTAATTGTTCTTCCAGTTGAAATTGTATACTGCTTCCCTCTGTCTTTCCATTGGACACTGACTTGGTAGTAACACAACTGTTTAATTAGGAGATCATTTTCACGTAATAGATTCTTGCAAGTTGCTTGACACTCAAATACCTGCATACTTATTTCAACTAATTCTTCTTTCCATGCGCTTAGATCATCCTTCAATTTTCCTTTTTCACTTGAGTTTTCTGTCACTTGGACACTCAACTCAATGACTTCTTATTCACACTTCTCAAGGGATTCCTTTAAATTCCTTCTTCCCCCAGCTATCTCATTTAAGAAGTTAATTAGTGTAGTGGCAAGAGCTCTAAGCTTGTTAAGGGAGTAATACTTCTGATTCTATTTGATGTCTAACAGAGGGGTAGGTCTACTGTGATATTTTGTACTACCTCTACCACTAAATTATGTGAGTCTTATTACCCCTCCAATCGCCATGGAAATTATTAAATACAAAAGTTCCAACAATACTCTTTTAAATCAAATTGTTATTAGCAATGTCTTCCTTGAAAGACAATGTCACCATTTCTCGTGCAGCCCAAAAGCACTCTATCTTGTTCAAACATTTCGCAAGTACAGGTCAAGTTGCGTATGTTCAGTAACCATTTCTAGCTTCCATTTTTGCTTTCATATAAACTAAGACAACCTTTGACACTAGTCAAATAAAATAAGTTGTTCTCACCTAAAAAATCGATCGGGTGCTGGAAATTTTCTTACTTCATCTGACTTCATGTTAATGTGTATGATCGTAGAAGCTCTATCTATGAATACCTGGATTTCTCCATAATTCAGAGACTAAAATACACAACTTGCTGTACTAATTCCAAAAGAAATGTAACCAGCTGGTAATGGTAACACTGGACAAGGGGAACTTGTTTTTGTTTTCCAAGAATCGCAAATACAAAAGAGTAAATAGCATAAAACAAGTCATAGATCAATATAATTTTGTAATCACCAACAATAGAATTGTAGCACAACCCATCAGCCCTCATCCGTTGAGGTTTGTCATTGTAATACAAATGATTATCAGGACATGAAATAGCTCGATATTCTCTAGGGTTCCTACATCTACCAAAGAATATCGAGCTATTTCATGTCCTGATAATCATTTTGTGTTAGAATGACAAATTTCGACTGGCGAGGGCCGGTGGGTTGTGCTATGATTCTACTGTGATTGCAAGATTATATTGATCTATGACTTGTTTTATGCTATCTACTCTTTCATTTGTGATTCTTTGACAACAAAAACAAGCTCCCCTTGTCCTGTACTACCATTACAACCTGGTGACATGATTTATCTTGGAATTAGTACTGCAGGTTGTGTATTTTGGTCTCTGATGGAGAAATCCATCGATTCGTTTATAGAGCTTCTATGATCATATACTTTGACGTGAAGTTAGATGAAGTGAAAAATCTTCCAACACCCAATTTTGTAGGTGAGAACGACTTCTTTTATTTGGCTGGTGTCAAAGGTTGTCTTAGTTTATACGGCGGTAAAATTGAAATCAAAGAATTGGATATACGGATTATGGAACAAGCTGGAAATGGTTACTGAACATGTGCAACTTGCCCTGTACTTGCAAAACGTTTGTACACGATACAGTGCTTTTGGGATGCACGAGAAATGGTGACATTGTCTTCCAAGTATGGCATTGTTGCAGAAGATACCCATAAATTTAATGCAAACCAGATGGAGGTGAGTTCTGATCGTAAGATCCTTGCAATTAACCAGGATGATGCAAGGATCACTTCCCCTTTGTCTCTTTCCCTACTAACAATGTCTCGTACTCCGCTTGAAAACTCGTTACCAATGGGCAAAACCCTAACGGGGAGTTTTCACACGTAGAGGATGATTTTTAATTGCTCATCTCCGGAGTATCCAGAAAAGGAAAACAAAGGTGCCCCAATTTAAAATTTTCCGGCCTTTTCACAATCTTATTCTAGGAAAAATGTCAGATGGACTTTATTTATTGAATTATGGAAGATTAGGTAATACAGCTTGGCACATTTTTGATTTTTTGTTGGTATTACAGCAATCCTTAAAAGTTCTCAGACAACAATAATCTTCTTATCTTTTAATATATATTAGATGAAATGTCTAAAATGAAAAATTCGGTGAAATAACAACAGCAAGAAACTTTAGAGTAAAGGGAGTGTCCTCTAATACCCAATGGGACAAGAGTATACGGGTCTATCAGGGGCAAATTAGAGATCGTGGAAGCATCATTCTTTAATTTTGTTGTCAATCAATAGGTTCCTTCAATTTTATGCTACTCAATACTAATATTGCTCCGGATTGACAAAAGACGAATAGATTGGACATTCTTGTTTAAACATTCTACGTAATGTGGCCATAATTTTTAGCTATTATTTTATTCAAAATTTCTTGAAAATTTCATGATAAATGATACATTGAAAATCTCTCAAGAGTTCTTTAATTATCATTTATCAAGAGATTATCTTGAGATTTTTTAATTTCTCTCAAGAACCTCGTCTTATAAATTGGGGAGAGTTCTTTCTCTTTGAGACACACCAATTTGGAAGACACACAAACTAATTTGAAAAGATTTAGTTGTGTTTGTTTTCTTCTTTTGTCAGAGTATTTGTGAGAGAGTTGTGTTGGAAAATACTTTGAGTGAACCTCTTCTTTGGAGTACTATTAGTGAGGTTATTCTCTTGGGTAATTGGGATATTAGAGTATTTAATTACTCTAATTTTGTACTCTCTTTTATGCTTCTGTACTCTCTTTTATTCTATTGGTATTTAGTAAGTTGCTCCTCTTTTTGGTTGTGGACATAGGTCAAGTTTACCAAACCACGTTAAATTTGTGTCTCCTTTATTTTCTCAACTTAACATTATTAACGTATTTTTCATTGTATTTAATTGATTACTTTGTTTAATTTCGAACTATCAGGGAATCTCGATCCTAACAAATTGGTATCAGAGCAGTTTAATTTCGGTTCTATCTTAGTAGTCACCATATGATTACAAAGATTTATGTCTAGAAATTTGAGAGAAGTTCAAATTTTGTGTAACGCCCCCACTTAGGAAGGAATCCCACATCGACAAAATACAAGAGGGGTGTTGGGTATATGAGTAAGCAAGCCTTACTCCCTAGTGTCGCGTTTTAAAGCCTTGGGTTGGGGACGTGACAGGGGTATCTCGGGCCTGTGTAGTTTGTGATGCTCGTTGCGGCCAAGACCTCGGATCGGGTCGTGACAGAATGGTATAAGAGTCGGTCCTGTGTCGTCCCTATTGATGTGGGCTAGAGTTCAAACTGAGTATAGGAGAATCTCGGTAAGGTAGGGCAAACCTCAGTCCTGAGTCTAAGCAAATCACATTCGGTGGGGCAAACCTCAGCGAGAACGCTGAGTCCATAAAGGGGTTGTATGTAACACCCCAACTTAGGAAGGAGTTCCACATCGACAAAATACAGGAGGAATACTGGGTATATGAGTAAGCAAGCCTTACTCCCTAGTGAAGTGTTTTAAAGCCGTACGGGCCTAGGCCAGAGTGAACAATATCACTAGTGGGTTAGAGACATGACAGGGGTATCTTGGGCCTATGTGGTTCGGAATGCCCATCGCGGTTAGGACCTAGGGTCGGGTTATGACAGAATAGTATCAGAGCTGATCCTGTGTCATCCCTTTCGATGTGGGCCAGAGTTCAAAATGAGTGTAGGTAAATTTCGGTAAGGTGGGGAAAACCTCAGTCCTGAGTCAAGGCAAATCGTAATCGGTGGGGCGAACCTCTGCGAGGACGCTGAGTCTATAAAGAGGGTGTATGTAACACCCCAACTTAGGAAGAAGTCCCACATTAGAAAAACACAGGAGGAATACTGGGTATATAAGTAAGAAAGCCTTACTCCCTAGCGACGCGTTTTAAAGCTGTGCGGGCCTGGCTTGGAACAGACAATATCACTAGTGGGTTGGGACATGACAGGGGTATCTGGGGCCTGTGTGGTTCGGGATGTCCGTCGTGGCCAGGGCTCCGGCTCGGGTTGTGATATTGTATTATGTGGAAGTTCAAAGTGGAAGCTATCCTAGTTCAGGATGGTTCAGATATGGCACTAGAAGGAAAAGAGAAAATTTTAGGAAACATGACAGACGAGGAGTTTGATAGCCTTAATAAATAGGCAAGATCTAGTAGTATACTAAATCTCTCTGATGATGTATTATGTGAAGAAGCTTCGAAAACCACTGCCAAAGGCATGTGGGAAAAGTTGAAAAGCCTGTATATGAAAAGGACGGTAGAGAATAGACTCTACATGAAGCAAAAGCTTTATACATTTTGTATGGATGAAAATACTTCCATACTCTCACATCTTGATGCCTTTGATTCAATTCTTATGGATTTAAGTAATATGGATGTCAAGATTGAGGAAGAATGTCAAGTTATCTTGTAAATATGTTCCCTACGACATTCCTTTAAGAATTTTAGAGATACTGTACTTTATGGGAAAGAAACTATATCTTATTGAAAAATCAAATCTATGCTGCAATCTAAAGACCAGATAGATAGAGATATTACCGGGAAGGTAGTGGAAATAGGCGCCCGTTTTATTTGTCAAGAGTAGATCTAATGCAATGTCTAAAATTAGTAATTCAATGTGTTATTATTTTCATAAAAAATGTCGCATCAGGTTTGATTGTCCTAAAATGCAAAATATGGGAAAAGTAAAGAAAAATAAGCATAAGGATTCTGACACCTGTCGCAAGTGTTGAGGTTGATGACATTGAAGGAGCAATATTTTTAGTAAGAAAAAATATTTCTTGTTCTAAGAATGAGTGGGTTTTAGATCCAGCTTGTTCATTTCATATGTGTCCTAACATGGACTTGTTTTGTACATATGATCCTGTTGAAGGTGGAGTTGTCTTGGTAGGCAACAATGTTGCTTGCAAAATTGTTGAAAAAGGTATAATCCGAATTAAAATGCACAATGGTATGGTAAGAACTCCCAGACATGTTAGATGTGTTCCAAAGTTGAAGAAAAATCTCATCTCTTTGGGCACTCTAGAATCTCTTGGGTGCAAACACACAGGTGAAGGTGGAGTCCTTAAAGTCTCTCAAGGTGGTCTTAGGGTTACAAAGGCACACAAGTATGAGACGTTGTGCACACACTTGTGGGATGTACTAGTACATGTGTTGCTACTGTTTGAATTTCAGTTGAAGACTAATCTGATTCTGACATAATGAAATTTTGAAAGCCTCTTGAGGCTTTGTGAAGAAGGTGGAGCATATTACTATACTAGCAAAAATAAGGTCAAGGTAGAGATTTGTAATGTGGTCATAATTCTTAGCTAATATTTTATTCAAAATCTCTTGAAAATCTCATGATAAACGAAGCATTGAAAATCTCTCTAGTGTTTTTTAATTATCATCTATGCTGAGATTATTTTGAGTTTTTTTAATTTCTCTAAAGAACCTCCTCCTATAAATAGGGGAGAGTTCTTGCACTTTGAGACAGACTAATTAAGAAGACACACCAACCATTTTGAGAATATTTAGTTGTGTTTGTTTTCTTCTTTGTTGAGAGTATTTGTGAGAGAGTTGTGTCTGGAAATACTTTGAGTGAATCTCTTCTTCGGACTGATATTTGTGAGGTTATTCTTTTTGTTATTTGGGATATTATTGTATTTAATTACTTTAATTTTGTACTCTCTTATGTGTTTTTGTACTCTCTTTTGTTGCATTGTTGTTTAGTAAAGTAGCTCCTCCTTTTGGTTGTGGACATAAGTCAAGTTGATCGAATCGCGATAAATTTGTGACTCCTTTACTTTCTCAGCTTAAAGTTAATATCGCCTTTGTTATTGTCTTTTATTGATTACTTTATTAAATTTCGACTATCCGGGATTCTCGATCCTAACATTCTAGTTAACAATCAGGTTTCTCAAGAGCCCGGGGACTCTAAAATGATCAAATTGGTCCTTGATGTATTTGGTGTTGGGCTTTTAGTCCTTCGTATATATCACGTATAAGCCAAATAGTCCTTAATGTGCCGAAAAATGATTATTTTAATCCCTATTGAAATTGTCCTTAATGACAAATAAGTGAAACTTTTAGTCCATATATACCAAGTAACCGAAATAGTCCCCAATGTATGAAAAATGTTATCAGTTTAGTCCTGAAACTTGGAACCGACAGAGCAAATAAAAAACCTTGTTAAGTTAATCAGCAACTATTGAAAGTTGTATGAAAACATTTAACGGAATGGAGTGAAACCTTTCGGCCAAAACCAAATCTTTTGTGATGATAAAAAATGCTAACTCTGGTACAAATAATCAATGTAAGAACAAAATTAGGTTATGAGGAATGAATGTTTACTTCATTGCTGCAGGCACACATGGTGGTGGCGGGAGGAAAATGGTAACTTTTGTATATATTTAGACTAAACGGCTCACTTTTTCATTACATTTGGACTATTCAGTTACGTAGTAAGAAGATCTCAACATTTCAACCCCCCAAACCACCTGGGTGGTGGCTAGTAAATTACTTCTTGTTCCCATTCTTGCAGTCGGACCAATTTGATCTTCAACTCGTCCTAGCATTATATTTGTTTTATGATCAGGTAGCCTTGAGAATACATAAATAAACTTAGCTTAGTAGCATTTGATTCTAGCCTGAACTTTTTGCTTGTAAGATGTTTTGGCAACAACAACAAAAACAAAACTGCAAAAGTAAGGAGTTTACAAAAACTCGAAAACAATTTCTAACTCAGTTTTCTTTTTAAGAATTTCAACCAAAAGCCAAATAGATGAAGATGAGTAATACCGAATAGTATAATGGAATAAGTCTTCAAATCACATGTGCAGTATCACTATCTGGTTGTGAAAAACTAATACCAAACACTAATAGCCTTTCTCCAACAACTCAGAACATCTAGTTAGTGCACAGGTCATGCAGATCAAAAATGCCATCTCCATCAAAGGGAATGTTTAAATTGGGTCATACTCCAACACCAAAATTAGATGAGGGGACGAAGGGAGGTAACTGAGCAGGAGCAGACACCGTGTTCTGAGGTGCACTAGTTGCACGAATGAAGTAGCGCTTTTTATTTGTGAAGATCTACTGAAGTACCAAAGGCGAACGGGGCTCCCAGGCCGAGACATCTGGCAGAATGCTTGGCCTCCTGCGCTGGAAGCGAGACCCCTACCAAGGCTTACTTCTAACTAAGCAAAAAAAAAGGCTAGCACCTGAGAAACTAGTCATTCTGCTATGAGCAGCCACCATGTTCTTTGGTGCATTCAAAGCACCAATGTTAGCAAGTGCAAAACTGGTCATCCTACTATGAGAAGTCACCGTTTTCAGAATGCACTCATTGCACCAATGCTAGCACCTGCAAAACTCGTCATTCTGATTTGAACAGCCACCACGTTCTGAGGTGCATTCATAGCACGGATCTAGAAACTGCAAAAATAGTAATTCCTCTATGAGCAGCCACATATTCAAAGGTTCCTTCATAGCACCAATGCTTGCACCAGTAAAACAAGTCATTCCACTAAGAGCAGACACCATGTTCTGAGGTGCATTCATAGCACGGATGCTAGCAACTGCAAAACTGGTTATAACACTATGAGAAGCCACCATGTTCAGATGTGCCTTCATAGAACCAATGCTGGCACCTGTAAAACTGGATGAGCGGACCTCATGTTCTGAGTTGCATTCGTAGCACTGATTCTAGCAACAGCAAAACTGGTCATTCCGATACGAGCAGTCACCGTGTTCTGAGGTGTATTCATAGCACCAATGCTAGAATCTGCATAGCTGGATATTCCGTTATGAGCACTCACATTGTTCTCAGGTCCATTCGTTGTTCCAAAGCTTGAAATTGTGTTACCAGAAACTCCGCTCTGAGTAGCATTGCATGAGAAGTTGGTGGTTTCCGAACATCAGAAACGGAATTGATATAATTATTGTCATCCATGTGCTCAGTGTTTAATGCTTCAGGGTCACTCCCAATTCTAGTGATAGGATGACTGTAAGGTTCACTCTAGTAGCAGTACTTGGTTGTTCGCTGGGTAATAGGGATGTTGCAGCATAAACACAAAATCCAACTTCATTAGCATCCTCCTGCTCCAGAATCATGTCATCAATGCGGAATGCTGATTTTAATGTGAACTCATCATTCAATTCAGGATTATGGCCTTAGGACTCTCCCCCAGCAACTGCTATCATCTACTCACTATTGGTGTGTAACGCGCCGTAGCATTCTTGAATTAATAACTAGTTTGGTGGCATGTTTAAAGAGCTATTTATCTAAAAAATTTCTATGTTTTGAAATGTCTTAGCCATATTATAAACTCTTAAACTTAATGATTCTAGATCGGTCGTTTTGACCTTGAGACGTTGGTTTATAACGTAGATTCACGTCCAGCAGTTTAAACGGGTTGTTCCGGGAGAGTTTCAAATTTTTTTGGATCATGTTTGGGATGTGTTTTGGTGGTCGAGACAGTGGATCCACGAGATCTCGACGCGTGGCATCGGTAATCGCTTTGGCCGAACCAGTGTCTCGACACGTCGCGTCGATAATTGCATCGGTTGTCAAGTTCGCGATCCATTTAATTTCTGGCTTTGGGAGGGCATTTCAGTCTTTTAGTCTCATCATATCCCTGCGATAACACGAGATTAAAACGTCTTCAGGGCATATTATGCCCAAAAACACTCAAAACTCCTCAACACAAAACCCAAACTCCTCTCCCATAGATCAAGAATTTCTTCTAAGTCAAAATTCTTCGAGTGAAAAACTAAGACTGGGGTTCCACTCTTCGAAACAATTTATATAAGGTATGTGGGATTACTCTAAAAAAACTTTGGGCATGAGTTTAAATGTTTTATCAATATTAAAGATCCCCAGTTATGATATATAATGACATAGTCGATATTATTTCGAAAATTATGTATCATGGGGTTGCTTTGATGAAAATATTTGTTGTCTTGAACCACTTTTCATGGAAATTGATCTATAACTAGGGATATATGATTTTGTCTGTTTGTAAAGTTTAAATGAGAGCATGAGTGATCAAAACTCCCTCTTTTATCATGATTTTGCTGATTTTGATTGTTATGGGTTGCTTAAAGGCATGAACTTTCTAAACGAAAAACTAATGGCTGAATGCTTGATAAATAATAATGGTTTGGTACTATTTTTTATATGTTGAGAATATGTTTTCATATGATAAATGTTTATTGTGTCAAATTAATACCTTCCTTGGATTTTTAAAGAAATTATAAAGATGAGGTGACCATCTATTGAATCTGCAATTTTGAGGAGAATGTTTGATGAAGGTTTTGAATGAAAGATTTATTCCATAACACTGTCTCATATGATGGTTAAAAGTGAGGGTGGTGACTAATATGATAATAAGTGGAAAAGGGATACAGATTGATATGATGCGATTTGATTGATTTGCAAGTCAGGGTATGACGATACCCGGTGATTACACGCCCTTAACAAGATAAGCATTGAATATTGTGAAAGTATGAACATGTTTACTTTAAAGAACTACCAGTTGGGATTAAGAGAGCTAGTAGGTTACCTGAAGAAGGCGTTTGTGTCACGACTCAGGCCAGGGCCCTGGACGTGGCACGCATCCGATACTATAGATAGTACGAGCGAACGTTCTGGCATATCACCCAAGCATTCTTCTAATGCAAATGGATAAAGCGGAAGCAATATAGAGTTAGTTATGATTTTCTCAAGAGATAAAACTTCACCCAAGTTTATTAATACCGCATTATGTCCAACAACACCAACAGTTATGATAAATGAAGACAGGAAATTACAAAGTTTGCTTGACAACTACGCTAGCCTGTGAAGCCTCTAATAATTACCAATACTGGAAGGGAAGAAAATGTCTAATAATAATTATCATATCTCCTTCGTCCTCCTGGTGGGAAAGAGGCTCACCAATAGCAGAAGATAGAGATCCTAATGAGATGCCTGACCGCGAACTTCAGCTCTAGAACCTACATTATGAAACGATGTAGCGCCAAAGGAGGTCAATACGTGGAATGTATTGGTATGTAAAATTATTTCAAGAGGATAGTATAGCAAGAGAAAATAAATGACAAAAAAATTCAAATTAAAAGTAACTGGAGACAACCGGAAGGGAACAAGAACATAAACTGAACATATAATTGACTAAGGTAAATTTATTTCCTTTGATTATTTGTGGTAGAAAGTAGTGAACCGTCATAAACTAGCATGTGAGCGCATGGAGTCTGATCTCGGCCCGATCAGCTAAGCCATCCTATACCTTGCCAGGCATAGGACGTGACATGACATCATTTGCTAGCAAGTAACCATGGTTAGCACCTTTTCGGGAGACATGAAAAAAAAGAGAGTCATCTGATTTACAGAATATTCTCTATCCTAAGTCGGCAAACATAGTTTGGGGCATTTTATTTTTAAACCTATGCCTTCACGGTCAGCTAACTAACTCCCTTTTGCTCATGAGATTATTATATTCAAAGTGTTGGCCATATTAGGCCCATGCTTGTGATTTATCCTTTTTAGGATCATGTACATAATTTGCCCCTTTTTGGCCTCAAGTTGGGAATTCAATTATTCTGTATTCATGAGATTGCTAACTTTTCATGACATTCAGAATAGCTAAAAGCATTCCGTTAAGGATTCATGAACACGATTTCCACAACTTTTGAGAGATTATGTTTAGGGGTTAACTGGAAAGATGGTAATTTATACATGGTGTAATTGCTGGGATAACAAAATCTGTCCAGAAATAATTCTTAAGTATTACATAGGATTCTAACTATAAGTCTGGGAAAATTCTTGGAGCATCGCTGTAACTGCTCAAGCTATAATGAGTGCTTCGAAACTTTGTGATAATCAACTAAAACACATTTACGAAGGGAATCATGCTTGCAAACATTAATCCTAATTGGACCACAATAACCAACATGCACATATCACAGGCAAGAACAATAAGCCAACATAGTTTACTGTAGAGTGTCAACCAAACATCATATCACTAGTTTACGACATGAAATTAAAACAGGGCAAGCTAAAGTCAATACCTATTATTTCAGTAGCCTTAAATCGATTGCACATACATTAGAGAGAGACCCAACATAAGACAAAATCCGTTAGCACCAAGGTAGTTAGTTTGCGACAATTAAGGACCTTTGAAATCGTAGCAATTATAGAAACTCGGTTTTGCAGGGATGCCTAACATGGGCTTTTACTCTACTGCCAGACTCAAGTTTACAGAACTTCACAAAACAACTTAGGCAACCAGGGAAAATTCTTTAATATATACAAACACCAAGTTCCTAATCCACGCACCATGTTAACAATACCAGACCATGTGGAGGGAAGCAGGTTACAAAACATAAAAGAGAACATCCAGGAAAGTGAGCAAGAGATAATTTTACATACCTCAAAACGTTTAAAGGACTTTAGATCGCAATGATAAGCTTGATCACTTGAGCCAACCTATGGAGTTTCTTAGAAGTTGAGTCTGAGAGAGAGATTAAGACTGTTGGGAGGTGATATTAAGTCGTGAAACTAGTGGATGAAGAGGAGTGTTTAATACAAGAAATTGAGGAAAATAAAGAGACAGCTAAACACATGCAACTGATAGGCTATAAAAGATATTTATTTGCAGGAAAATAAAATTAACGTGTTATTTGCTGGAAACAAAAAAAAAAGAAGTAACGTATTTGCAAATAAATTTCTGAATCTAATTAATAAAAAGACTTTTTAATTAATTGGGATAATTTTTTTTTTAAAAAAGACAAAATTTCCCTTGAAGGATCTCATAAAGAAAGGCTGTGAGATGTTACAATATCTCCCCCTTGGGATCATTCGTCCTCGAATGAAGGTTATGTATTCGTATAAAACTCAATGCACAGAATTAGGGGATGAAACTTCTACTAATGAACTTTACTTATGACTATATTTCTCACCATAACGCAGAATCTCCAAAGAGAAACACAGCAAGACAAATTATAAACACGAATTATGAACAAACGACACTAGACATAAGCACGATTTAAGACAGGCATACCATGTGGCTTGATTTTAAAAAGCGAAAAGCAAGAATTTATGGAATATCATGAATAAGGATTTGCGTTATTACCTTCATTGCCTTTCTCTTGAGAAGTGAATAGGTGAGGATATCTTGCCTTCATATCTTCCTCTGATTCCCATGTAGCTTCCCCAAACTTTTGATTCTCCACAAGACCTTTACCAAAATAACTTCCTTTTTTCTCAACTTGTGAACTTCACGATCCAATATCTCAATGGGAACTTCTTCATAATTCAATGAATCTTTTATACCAACACTTTCTGTCGGGACTATAAGAGTAGGTTCACCCACACACTTCCTAAGTAAGGATACATGAAATTTTGGATGGATCGAGGCAAGTTTCACAGGAAAATCTAACTCATAGGCAACCTTTCTAACTTTTCTCAAAATCTGGTAAGGACCAATATAACGGGGACTAATTTTTCCCTTCTTTCCAAAATGCATGACACCCTTCATAGGTGACACCTTCAAGAATACCCAATCATTTACCTCAAACTCCAAGACCCTACCCCTCCTATCTGAGTAGGATTTTTGGCGACATTGAGCAGTTTTCAACCTCTCTCGAATAACCTTAACCTTCTCGACAGCTTGATAAACCAAATCTGGGCCTAATAACTTACTTTCACCAACCTCAAACCACCCAATAGGAGATCTACATCTTTTTCCGTATAGAGCTTCGAAAGGAGCCATCCGAATACTTGAGCGGTGACTATTATTCTATGCAAACTCAATAAGGGGTAGGTGCTCCTCCCAATTCCTTTGAAGTCAAGAACACATGCCCTCAACATATCCTCTAGCATCTGAATAGTGAGTTCCGCTTTACCATCCGTCTGAGGGTGGAAAGCAATACTAAAGTTCACCTGCGTACCCAAACCTCTCTAGTAGGACCTCTAAAAATTAGCAGTAAACTGGGGCCTCTGTCTGAAATGATAGAAATGGGTTCCGTGCAATCTGACAATTTCTCAAATATACAATAGGGCATAATCTTCAGCTGAGTATGTCATCTTAACAGGCAAGAAATGAGCAGACTTAGTCATCCGATCCACAATCACCCAAAATGAGTCATGTTAATGCCAAGAACGTGGTAACCCAGTCACAAAATCCATATTTATCATATCTCACTTCCAGTAGAACCTGGTAACCCAGTCACAAAATCCATATTTATCATATCTCACTTCCATACTGGAAGAGATATATCTTGAGCAAATCCACCAGGTTTTTGATGCTTGACCTTAACCTGCAGACAACTTAGGCACTTGAGTACAAAGTCAGCAATATTTTGCTTCATGTTGTTCCACCAGTAAATTTTCCTCAAATCATGATACATTTTGGTAGATCCTGAGTGAATAGAGTACCTGGAATAATGTGCTTCTACCATGATCCTTTCTCATAATCCATCAACATCTGGGACACAAAGTCTTCCCTGGTACCTCAGAACACCATCTCCCCCTTGCTGCTATAATCTTTTGTTATAGAACTTCTTCCTTCAATTACAAAAGAATGGGATCATTATTCTTCTTTTCTTTAACTTCTGACACCAGGGATGGTTCCAACTTATTCTATACAACCACTCCACCGTCCTCAGAGTCTAGGAGTCAGACTCCTAAATTAGCAAGACAATGAATATCTTTTGTGAGTCCTTTCTTCTCTTTCTCCACATGTGCAAGACTTCCCATGGATAATCTACTAAGAGTATCTGCAACCACGTTTTACTTACCAGGATGATAAAGCAAACTTAAATCATAGTCCTTGAGTATATCAAGCCACCTCCTTTTCCTCATATTCAACTTCGTCTGTTTGAAAACATATTGGAGGCTTTTATGATCAGTGAAGATATCAACATGTACCCCATAAAGATAGTGATGCCAAATCTTTAAAACAAAGACCACATCTGCTAATTCAAGATCGTGGGTGGGGTAATTCCTCTCATTATTTTTAAGCTTCCTCGAGGAATAGGCTATAACCTTACCATGTTGCATCAATAAACAACCAATACCAACCCGTGAAGCATCACAATAAACCACGAAGCCTTCATTTCCCTTTGGTAAAGTCAACATTGGGGCGGAGGTCAATCTATCTTTTAGATCCTGAAAACTCATCTCACATGCCTCCGACCATTGAAACTTGACCATTTTCTGTGTCAATCTAGTTAAAGGAGCGGCAATGGAGGAAAATCCCTCCACAAATCTCCTGTAGTAACTAGCTAGACCCATGAAGCTTCAAATTTTAGAAGGTGTAGTAGGTCTGGGCCAATTTTTCACTGCCTTAATCTTTTGAGAACCAACCTGGATGCCTTCACTAGAAATAATATGGCCCAAAAATGCTACTGACTCCAACCAAAAATTCACACTTACAGAATTTAGCATATAGCTCACGGTCCTTAAGTATTTGAAGAACAATTTTGAGATGATTAGCATGCTCCTCCTTACTTCAAGAGTAAACAAAAAAATCATCAATGAAGACTATTACAAACATATCTAAATACGATTTAAACACCCTATTCATAAGGTCCATAAAAACTATAGGAGTGTTAGTCAAACCAAAGGACATGACTAAACATTCAAACTGACCATATCGAGTTCGGAAAGCTGTCTTCGGAATATCACATTCTCTAACATTTAACTGATGGTAACTAGATCTGAGATCTATTTTAGAAAAATACTTGGCACCCTGTAGCTGATCGAATAAATCATCTATTCTAGGAAGGGGTACTTATTCCTTATAATGACTTCATTCAGCTGGCGATAATCGATGCACATCCGAAGTGAACCATCTTTCTTACGCACGAACAAGAAAGGAGCACCCCAAGGAGAAATGATAGTCCTTATAAAACCTTTATCAAGAAGATCTTTCAACTGCTCTTTCAACTCTCTTAACTCTGTAGGATCCATTCTATATGGTGGAATAGAGATAGGCTGAGTTTCAAGAAGAATATCAATCCCAAAATCTATTTCCCTATCTGGAGGAACTCCTAGAAGATCATCAGGAAAAACTTTCGAATACTCATTGACAACAAGAACAGTCTGGAGTGAAGGTATCTATGACTTACAATCTTTGACTCGGACAAGGTGGTAAATACACCCCTTAGATATCATTTTTTGAGCCTTAAGATATGAAATGAACTTCCCTTTAGGAATGATAGGACTACCTTCCGATTCAAGAGGTTGTTCGTTAGGAAACTGAAACTTGACCACCCTCATTCTACAATCAATGGAAGCATAACATGAATACAACTAGTCTATACCCAATATAACATCAAAGTCCACCATGCCCAACTTAAATAAGTCGACTGTGGTGTCTTTATGGAGGATGGTAACTACACAATCTCTATAAACTCATCTAGAAATAATAGACTCGCCAACAGAAGTGGAAATAGAAAATGGCTCTAGGATTTATTCAGGGAAAACTCCAAACTTCATAGCTACATATGGGGTCACAAAGGACAAGGAAGCACTAGGATCAAGTAGCACATAAACATCATGAGAGAAGACTTTAAACATACCAATAACCACATCAGGAGAAACCTCCAAATCCTTGCGATTTCCCAAAGCATATAGATGATTTTGAACTCTACCTGTCCCCGGAGTAGTGCTCTGACCTGCTACAGGAACTGAAGTAGAAGATTATGCTCTGCTTCCCCTATTAACTTTCTTTGCTGATGGACAATCCTTTTGCATATGACCCCGCTGACCACACCCATAGCATACTCCTTTTCCGTAATGACACTCGCCTGGGCGATTCTTTCCACAAATAGTACAAGTAGGATATGGTGGGAACTTCTCCCTTTCTGTGAGTGAGAACCTTGAACCCTGAAATTTTGATTTGTCTGAACATGATGGTCGATCCTAGGCCTTGGTATAGGTGCACTAGCAGAACACGTGGCAGGTCCAGATGACCTCTTATGAAAGATATCTTTGTTTTCATTTCCTGAGCGCTATTGAGTAGACTCATTACCTGCTGACTTGGCTCTCTTATTCTGAAATTCCTCCCTATCTCTTTGTTTTTCCTCAACCTGTTGAGCATACACCATCAACCTAGAAATATCCATATCACTAATTAACAATTCCACTTTGCACTCTTTTCATACATGTTTTGCAAGTCCAGATACAAAATTCAGCATCTTAGCCCTCATTGTAGATACCAACTCTGGAGCATATCGAGAAAATTTAGTGAACTTGAGACCATACTCCTTCACACTCATCTTTTCCTATTTTAAATTCACAAACTCCTATACCTTGGCCTCTCTTATCTCTTGTGGAAAGAAATGGTCAAGGAAAGAATCCATACAATTATCCCATACAACAGGTGGTTTATTTTTACCACAAACAAGCTCCCACTGATCATACCATATACTAGCAACATCCTTGAACTGTTAGGATACAAACTCAACTCCCTCGGTGTCACTAGCATGCATAACCCTTAAGATCTTTTCAACTTCATTAATAAAATTTTGGGGATCCTCGTCGACCTTGGATCCTATGATCGTACGTGGATTAATCTTGAGGAACACTTGGATCCTAGGAATATTGGAAGAGTCATGAAAGTTAGAGCTGGTAGGACCCGGACGTCTGGACTGAGCTGCTACAAGCTGCGTGAGCATCTGAATATCCTGTCTAAATTTGCCATTGGTAGCATCAGTGAGAGGAGACTATATAGAGGATATCCTGGGTCTCCATACTAGAGTACATGCCACAGGAGGTGCATCTGTAGTACCATTCTGCTTAGGAGTGTGAGCTACATATCTAGTATGTATCACATGAGTCGAGGGAATATTGTTAGTGTTGGCACTGGAAGAAGCCCCAGAATTAGTAGTGGCTCTCTGGATAGCAAATCTTTTTGGTGGCATGATCTGAAACAAATGACAAGAAGGAATTAAAATAAATCCATAGAGTTTAACTTTACCAAATGAACAAGAGTATGAAAGAATGGAAAATATCTCATAAATGCCCTGTAGACTTCTAATTATAAGTGTGGCGTGCTTCACACCCATAAAATAATACTACTAAACACGGCTTCACAGACACCCTAGGACATTTGAACTCTGGGCTTTGATACCAAGTTTGTCATGACCCTGGCCGGGGAACTGGATGTGGCACGTACTCGATACTATAGAGAGTATGAGCGAACATTCTGGCATATCACCCGAGCATACTTCTAATGCAAATGGATATAGCAGAAGTAATATAGAGTTCAATTATGATTTTCTCAAGAGATAAAACTTCACACAAGTTTATTAATACCGCATTATGTCCAACAACACCAATAGTTATGATAAATGAAGATTGGAAATTACAAAGTTTGCTAGACAACTACGCTAGCCTGTGAAGCCTCTAATAATTAACAATACTGAAAGGGAAGAAAAAATATAATAATAATCATCATATCTCATTCGTCCTTATGGTGGGAAAGAGGCTCACCAATAGCAAAAGGTAGAGATCCTAACGAGATGCCTGACCGCGAACTTCAGCGCTAGAACCTACATCATGAAACGATGTAGTTCCAAAGGCGATCTATACATGCAATGTATTGGTATGTAAAATGATTTCAAGAGGATAGTAGAGCAAGATACAATAAATGACAACAAAATTCAAATTAAAAGTAAGTGGAGACAACCGGAAGGGAACAAGAACATAAACTTTACATATAATTGACTATGGTAAATTTTTTCCCTTGGATTATTTGTGGGAGAAAATAGTGAACCGTCATAAACCACCATGTGAGCGCATGGAGTCTGATCTCGGCCCGATCAGCTAAGCCGTCATATACCTTGCCAGGACGTGACATGACATGCTTTGCTAGCAAGTAACCATGGTTAGCCCCTTTTTGGGACACATGTATAAAAAGAGAGTCATCAGATTTACAGAATAATCTCTATGCTATGTCGGCAAACATAGTTTTGGAAATTTGTTTTTTTTTAAACCAATGCCTTCACGGTCAGCTAACTAACTCCCTTTTGCTCATGAAATTATTATATTCAAAGTGTTGGCCTTATTAGGCCCATGCTTGTGATTTAGACATTTTAGGCTCATTTACATAATTTGCCCCTTTTTGGCCTCAAGTTGGGAATTGAATTATTTTGTATTCATGAGATTGATACCTTTTCATAACACTCAGAATAGCTAAAAACATTCTGTTAAGGATTCATCAACACGATTTCCACAACTTTTGAGAGATTATGTTTAGGGACTAACTTGAAAGATGGTAATTTATAAAAGGTGTAATCGCTGGGATAACAAAATCTGTCCAGAAATAATTCTTAAGTATTAATTAGGATTCTAACTATATGTCTGGGAAAACTCTTGGAGCATTGCTGTAACTGCTGAAGCTATAATGAGTGCTTCACAACTTTGTGATAATCAACTAAAACACATTTAGAAAGGGAATCATGCTAGCAAACACTAATCGTAATTGGACCACTATAACCTACATGCACATATCATAGGCAAGAACAATAAGCCAACATAGTTTACTCTAGAGCGTCAACCAAACATCATATCACTAGTTTACGACATGAAATAAAAATAGGGCAACCTAAAGTCAATACCTAATAGTTCAGTAGCCTTAAAACGATTGCACATACATTAGAGATAGACCCAACTTAAGAAAAAATCTGTTAGCACCAAGGTAGTTAGTTTGCGATAATTAGGGACCTTTGAAATCGTAGCAATTACAAAAGTTCGATTTTGCAGGGATGACTAACATGGGCTTTGACTCTACTTCCAGACTCAAGTTTTCAGAACTTCACAAAACAACTTAGGGAACCAGGGAAAATTCTTTAATATATACAAACACCAAGTTCCTAATCCACGCACCAAGTTAACAATACCTGAAAATGTGGAGGGAAGCAGGTTACAAAACATAAAAGAGAACATCCAGGAAAGTGAGCAAGAGACAATTTTACATACCTCAAAACGTTTAAAGGACTTTATATCGAAAGGATAAGCTTCATCACTTGAGCCAACCTATGGAGCTTATTAGAAGTTGAGTTTGAGAGAGAGATTAAGACTGTTGGGACGTGATATTAAGTCGAGAAACTAGTGGATGAAGAAGGGGGTTAAATACAAGAAATTGAGGAAAATAAAGAGACAGCTAAACACATAAAACTGATGGGCTATAAAAGATATTTATTTACAGGGAAATAACAGTAACGTGTTATTTGCTGGAAACAAAAAAAGTAACATATTTGCAAATAAATTTCTGAATCCAATGAATAAAAAGAGTTTTTAGTTTATTGGGATAATGTTAAAACAAAAAGACAAAATTTCCCTTGAAGGATCTCACAAAGAAAGGCTGTGAGATGTTACAATTGGAGAGTAAGGGATCATCACTGGAAACCGTAGTTGACGATGCGGGTCTTATGATATTGTATCCTACATGTGAGGATAATAAAAAATATTAGGACATCTCACACAGGGATTCCTGCGGTGTGCTCACATGGGGGCTATCACCATCTCCAAATCCTGGCAACTACTTGGATTGGAGGCTCGACCACCAAGTTCATGACGGGTTCCACATAGTCCGTGGAATTTCAAATTTGTATGGTGTACCGACTAGCTCAAAAGAATAACAAAGAGTGAGTCAAGATTTTCAAGAACTGTTTTGAAATTACTAAATATGCCTATGTACTTTTACTTCTATAATGTTCACTGCTATACTAAAATACTCTCATCTATTTTTGTATAAATCCTTGCTATTTTTGAGTTGTTTCACATACCAGTATATATGTATTGACCCCCTATATTTTAGGGCCTGAGGCATAGTCCGAGGGTTCCATCACACCGTAAGATTGTCAGATTGAAGAGTATAGTTGGTGAGCCATCTTTCATTCGGAAGGCCTATTGCTAGAGTGATGCATGCGAATGAGGTTAAAGGTGTGGAGTTGGATTCCTTTCAGTTGAAGGAGGTGGAAAATCAATGGTATAATGAGTAAGAGGATTCAAATGGTGGTGATGTGTAGACTTCTGTGTGGGGTGACTTTGTTGAAGATTTCTTGGAATGATTCTTTCCATTCGAATTGAGGGATTTTAAGGCTGAACAGTTCATGAAATTAAAATAAAGGAAGAGGATCGTTAAGGAGTACACCCTAAAATTAAACTAGTTGTCCCATTATGCTTCAGAGTTGGCAGGCAACATAAGGGCCTGTGTGAGAAAATTTGTGTCCGGTCTCTTAGATGATTTGGTGTTGGAGTACAAATGAGAGATTCTGAACAGAGACATGGATTTATCTACGTTGTCGGTTCATATTCAATAAGTAGAGGAACAAAATAAAATAGTGGCAGAGGCAAAAGTGGAAGATAGGCAGGCCAAGAGGGCCAGATCTGCAGGCCAAAATGATAGGCAGCACCAGGAAGGAAATAATTGGGGTAACATGTGGGAGCAAAAAAAGTTTGGGAGTAATGCCAAATCTTAAGCCAGTGCCCCCGCACCCAAACCTCAATTTTATCCACGGTTTCAGAATTTTCAGCCAACCAGCGGATCTGGAATGTAAGGTACTCAGTCATAGAAGAGTGTGGCCTAGTATTACAGGCAGTATCCTCATTGTGGTAATTACGGAAGGAATCATATAGGGAGATGCTATCTCAATGGTAAAGTGTGCTATGCGTCTTGTTGGCCCGGGCATTTTCAAAGTGATTGACCGATAGTGAGAGGTAATGTTAGGGGTACCAAGTCTCAAGCTAATTCCTAGGTGCCACCACCACCTCCCAATGGTGCTACTTCCGCCTCCAGGGGTGGTCGCAATAGAATATATGCCTTCACTAATCGCCATGAGAAAGAGGCTTCACCTGATGTAGTCATGGGTATGCTACAAATTTTCTCCCAGGATGTATATGTGTTACTTGATCCAGGGTCTACCTTTTCTTATGTGATACCATTTATAGCAATTAATTTTGGTTTTAAACCTTAAAATATTGTGGAATCTTCTTTGTTTCTACCCCTGTTGGTGTTTCCATTATGGCTAGGAGGGTGTATAAAAATTGTTTGGTGTCTTTCTTTAATTATGATACTATGGCAGACCTTATAGAGCTTGAAATGGTTGATTTTGATACTATTTTAGTTAGGGATGGATTGGATCCATTCGTGCTATGACACACTAGATTGTAGAACCAGAAAGGTCACCTTCTCTTTGTCAAACAAACCAATAGTAGAGATGGAGGGGTATTTTTTAGCATCGAAAGAAAAATTCATCTCCTATCTCAGAGCCCATAAACTAATTTCTAAGGGCTATTTGTATTATTTGATTCGGGTAAAAGATTCTAATACTGAAAGTCCTCTCCAGTCTAGTCTTTTCCTGTAGTTAACAAATTTTTGGAAGTTTTTCTTGATGATATTCTAGGGATAGCTCCTGATAGGGATATAGATTTTGGCATTGTATTATTGCCTGACACCCATCCTATTTCTATCCCTTCATACAGAATGGCTCCTGCAGAGTTGAAAGAGTTGAAAGAACAGTTAGAGGATCTTCTTGACAAAGGATTTATTCATCCTAATTTTTCTCCTCCCTGGGTACACCTGTACTCTTCATGCATAAGAAAGACGGTTCTCTCCGTATATGCATAGACTACTATCAACTGAATAAGGTCACTGTTAAGAACAAATAGTTTCTTCCTAGAAATGATGATCTCTTTAACTAACTTCAGGGAGCTAGGTGTTTCTTAAAGATAGTCCTTCATTCGGGGTATCATCAATTGAAGGTTAGGGAGGCAGATATTCCCAAAATAGCTTTTAGAACCCGATATGGCCATTATGAATTCTTAGTCAAGTCCTTCGAACTGACAAATACCCCTGCAACTTTTATGGACCTAATGAATAGGGAGTTCCATCAGTTTCTAGATCTATTTGTCATAGTTTTCATTAATGACATTTTAATTTATTCTAAGAGTGAGTAGGATTATGCCAATCACCTCTGAGTTATTCTTCTGGTCCTCAAAGATCATAGGTTGTGTGCAAAATTTTCTAGTGCGAATTCTGGCTTTGTGCTATTTCTTTCTTAGGGCATATTGTTTCTAGTAAAGGAATTAAGGTTGACCCTCAAAAGATTGATGCAGTGAGAAAATGGCCCAGACCCATGACTTCAACCAATATCCGGAGCTTCTTGGGTTTTGTAGGTTATTACCGGCGGTTGGTAGAAAGTTTTTCTCCATAGCTGCTCCACTTACCTGGTTGACACAAAAAAGGTGAAATTTGTGTGGTCTGACTCTTGGGAGAATAGTTTTGAGAAATTTAAAGACAAGTTGACTATTGCACCTATTTTGACCGTTCCTGAGGGTACAGAGGGTTTTGTTGTATACTGTGATGCATCCCGGGTGGGACTTGGGTGTGTACTTATGCATCATGGTAAGGTGGTAGCTAATGCATCTAGGCAGTTGAAGGTGCACGATCGAAATTACCCCACTCATGGTTTGGAGTTAGAGGTTGTGGTGTTTGCACTTAAAATCTGGTGGCATTATCTTTATGGGGTACATGTTGGTATATTTACTGACCACAAAAGTTTACAGTATGCTTTCTCACAAAAAGAGCTAAATCTTAGAAAAAGGCAACGGTTGGAACTGTTGAAAGATTATCACATGAGCCTGCACTATCATCTATGCAAGGCAAATGTGGTGGCTAACACCCTTAGCAGGTTGTCAATGGGTAGTCTTTCTCATGTTGAGGAAGCAAAAAAGGAAATAGTGAAGGACATTCACCGGCTAACAAATCTAGGGGTTCAACTTTTAGATTTAGAGGATGGAGATGTAATTCGACATGAGATAGCTATATCTTCCCTATGTGCTGAAGATAAGGAAAAATAGGTAGAAGAGCCTATTTTTATGCTAATTAAGAATGGTGTGGATCAACAAAAGGTGATGGAATTCGAAATTGGAGGGGATGGGATTTTGAGATAATAGGGTAGGCTATGCGTACTGAATGTGGATGAGTTTTGAGAGAGGATTCTTTGAGGAAGCTCGCACTTCGAGGTATGTTGTACACCTAGGCTCTACTAAGATGTATCATGACCTTAAGGTAATATATTAGTGGAACAATATGAAACGTGATGTTGCAAATTTTATTTCTAAGTGTTTGAATTACCAATAAGTCAAAGTGGAGAATTTGAGGCCAGGTGGTACTTCTCAGGAGATAGCCTTGCCTATATGGAAATAGGATGTGATCAATATAGACTTCGTCACAGGGCTTTCGAGGTCCAGAAACTAATATGAATCTATTTGGGTGATTATAGATCAGATGACCAAGTCAGTTTACTTTCTGCCTGTGAGGACTAATTATTCAGGAGATGATTATACCAAGCTGTACATCAAGGAAATAGTTCATTTGCATGGGTTACTTGTATCCAGCATATTTTATTGAGGTACACAATTCTCTTCATAGTTTTGGCGATCTTTTCAATGGGGTTTAGGTACCCAAGTGAACCTGATTACTGGATTCCATCCTCAGACTGATGGACAAGATGAATGCACTATTAAGACCCATAAGGATATGTTGAGGGCTTGTATGATTGATTTCAAAGATAGTTAGGTGGATCATCTATCGTTAATTGAGTTTTCCTACAACTATAGTTACCATTCCAGTATTAAGATGGATCCTTTTGAAGAACTTTGTAGAAGGAGATATAGATCGCCGATCAGGTGGTATGAATTGGGTGAAACATAGTTGCTTGGGCCTGATCTTGTTCATCAGGCAATGGAGAAGGTGAAAATCATTGGAGAAAAACATAAGATAGCTCAAAGTTGACAGAAGTCCTATGTCGATGTTAGGAAAAGAGAGTTGGATTTTGAGGTTGGTGATTGGGTGTTTCTTAAAGTCTCTCCTATGAAGGGAGTCATGCATTTTGGGAAGAAGGGGAAACTTAGTCCTCGTTATATAGGACCATACCAGATTATAAGAAAGATAGGTGGGGTTGCGTATGAATTGGATTTTCCCACTAGTCTAGGTTTCGTACACCCCTTGTTCGATGTATCCATGTTGAAAAAGTGTATTAGGGACCATTCTTTCCTTTTACCTATAGTGAAAATCAATGTGAAGGACTCATTGACATATGAAGAAGAGCCTGTTGCTATTTTGGACCGCCAGTTCCGAAAATTGAGAAGCAAGGAAATAATGTCTGTTATTGTATTGTGAAAGAGCCATAAGGCCAAGGAAGCTACCTAGGAGTTTGAAAATGATATGCGGGCTAGATACCCAAACCTTATTGAAACTGTGGATGATGACTCAGAAGGTATAAGCCATTCACTATTCTCTCTATCTTTTCCTTAGCGTTCTTAAAGTCTGCTTATTTGAGCTCCGAGCCATCATTTGGGGATGAATGATCCCAAGAGGGGATAATGTAACACCCCGTAGCATTCTTGAATTAAAACTAGTTTTATGGCATGTTTAAGGAGCTATTTATTTAAAAACTTTCTAAGTGTTGAGATGACTTAGCCTTATTTTTAGCTCTTAAACTTTAATGAATCTAGATCGGTCGTTTTGACCTTAAGATGTGGGTTTTTAAGGTTGATTCATGTTCAGGAGTGTAAAGGTGTCATGACCCAAACTAGGGCCAGGCCATGACGAACATACCGAACCATGAAGTCCCGGACATCTTACTCTATCTGGTAGTCACTCACAACATCATATAATAAAAGAAAATGTGGAATTTCGATCTAATACGGAAACATGGTTATACTCTGGATTAAGTTTAACAATAAAAAATGAAATCCGAATCTGGAACAGTCTGCGAAATCTCTACTACATGAAAATTGGACAACTATTTGAAAACTGGGACAAGGCCCCCAGTAGACCAAAACTATAATAGATAACATAATCTAAAATGACAGGCTTTCTAGAATAGAGAAGGCTCACCACTGCACAATCTGAGAGGTTGGGAAGGGGTCAATATAGATGTACTGGTATGCAGAGTAAATCAAAAATAATTATTTATATTCAAGATCTATGGGAGCAATTTAAAGCATTTCATAAACATATCATATAGTAAGAAATGACATGATTATTTTAAAAGACCGTGAAAACATCTGAAATTGGTGACACCCTTTATCTTACTTCTACCCTAGGTGGTGTACCCTACAATATGTAATCCCACAGGCTATATAGGATCTTCCATTAACTCGGCAACCAAGACCCCAACCCAAGTGTGCCACAAGGGTCGGAGTCTCTAAATCTACTACGCCACACGGCCTTCGCCAGCGTACAATAATCATCTACCCGTATTGGTAAATACGGTTTCAGGCTAAGAGTTACTTAAACTTATGTCTTGTTCGGGTAACCATCTAATCCTCTTTATGCTCATTTTTAGTTCTTTAAACATGCATGCTCCGAAAACATACTCTGAAATCTTTGACTCTGTCATGGCATACACACATATATGGTATCGTCATACCATTGACTTGCAAGTCACATTCTCTAAGCCATTTATAGCAATTTAAATATCTGTTTTCAAATCATTAAATTCAGGACCACCATATCAACAATTATTTCAAGAAACTCATTTAAAACCATGCAGTTAATTTGCTTCATCAATGATTCATTATACAAAGGTGGTCATGTTTAACATCATATAGTTATATGAAGAAACACCATCTCAACAATTCGAAATCATACTCAAGTACAAAGACATTGAGAAAACATCTTTCAAATCATAAAACATGCATTTAAATTCTTTTCCAACAAAACCATAAACTTTAATCCAATACAAGAGAGGGAGTTCATAATTTATGCTCTCAAACAATCTTAAATGTAAAATATCATACATATATGTATACATTTAAATCAATTTAGGTAATAGGACCACAAGGTCAAAACAATAGTAACATTAAAACATTCGAGGTACATAATTTAGAATATAGATTCCAAAACCCCTTTGAAATTCAAGCCCATGTAGTTTTTAGGATAAACCCCACGTACCTTAAATTGTAAGAACTGAAAGATGGAACCTAGATCTTGATAGATGAAACCCAGATCTTGATTTGTTTCTTTGAGATCTTGAACTTAAGGCTTGATTTTCTTGAATTTCTTGTTCTTGTAGAAAATCCTAATTTGATCTTATTTTGAAAGTGAAGAGAAAGTTTTTGATGTTTTAAAACTGATAATGATTCAGAAATAACACTTAAGGGGTGATTTAAATCGTGTGAAAGGACTTTGGAGCGAGAAAAAAACCAAAATACCCCTACGAAATCACTTTCCAGTTGCTGGAATTCTCAGCTGACAACCAAGGCTAACAAACCGTCAGATCTATGACAAGCCGTCAGCTTTTGTCATCACTTGGGAGCTGCAATTAATGGGTTTCTTCCTAAGGCTGATGACATTTTTTTAAAAGTCATCAGATTTGTGACAAGCAGTCAGAATTATCGTCACTCAGTTGCCAGGCTAATATGCTGCAGCAAAATGGACATAAGTTTTTGCTCTGATATGGGATTTTGTCAAAAATGGTGGCATTGGAAAGAGCACTCAAAGAACTTTCATTTGATATAGATTAGGCCACCCGTTTAGTCATATACAAGAATTTAAGGTCGATTGAATTTGATCCATATTTTGATGCTCACTAAAACTTCAATGATAGAAAAGCTTTCAACTAGTCCTTCAGTTAAGGAACCTCTATGATCTCGAATCATGCTCAAATAGGTTCCCAGACTACATAATTGATTAAAATTACAAATTTAAATAGGATTTATGGCTTTTGGAACATCTACACGTAGGAAAGATGATATTTATTCGAGCCTGAAATGCGAAGTGTTACATTATCTCCCCCTTGAGACCATTCATCCCTAAATGATGAGTAGGAATGTTGACACTTAAAGGTATGAAATAATGCAGACATGATGTGTCTTCTAAGAAAGGATATAACTGATCTAAAACATTTAAACTTTTATCATGAAACTGAATTCTGTGTTGATTTGACTTTACTTGCTTCAAGGAGCTGATTCATGCTGAGAATTTAGGATTCCCTTGAAATGTTCGTGGTCCAATCATATATATTTAATTCGGAAGTGATAAGTTATGCAAGTATGAATCATAAGACAACAAGACTTAGATCGTATATGGGTATTACACTGTCTGAGACTAAATACTTGGATAATTTTGAGATTATGCGCTGAACTCTTATGCACCGAGTCATGAATAGATAGCTGAATCTGAAACATGATCCTTGGAAGAAGGAATATATTATCTCTTTGGGTTGGTCATATGTATGAGACTTCGGATAGTAGGGCTGGGCGAAAAGGTGGAAAACTACAGTAACTTATCTACCAGACTATTAAACTTAATTGCTAGCTATACAAACTGAATTATACTTTGAAACTTATGCTTAACTAGAGTATCTCTATCACGAACCAAACCGGTACCCTGGCCTTGACGAGTATTCCGAACCATCAAGGCAAGAAACACCCC
>NW_025888198.1:114493-138661 GCF_002878395.1 Capsicum annuum | reverse complement strand
AGATAAATTAGTATTCATTTTTCATATGATGTTTTTTCAAAATATTTCCTTCAATCTACACATAACAAAATATGATCACTTTAGATTGTTATATACTAGATTATTCTTAAATAACATATTCTTCGGTCACTATTAGCATGGTAATCTAGATACTTTTCCCTTAAACAATGCCTCTACTCTGGCTACTCCCCTATCACGGGTTTCTTGCCTCACCGGTTTCACCTTAAGGATGACATAGTTTTTAGGGATTTTTCTCCTTTTCCACTTTGCTAATAAACTTCTTAACATGTTATTTTTCGAATAATTCTACTATAAACAACTAACATGAACTTATTTTATTATATCATGATTGTTAGAAATTTATGAATTTAGCTATTCATAATAGTAAATGAATATACCTGTTCTGGTAGGTTTGATAATTCTAAGTTTTGTTCCTCCATAGATTTTTCCATTGAAATATACCTATTTTTTTTTAAAAAAAAAATAATCCAAATATTTGTTGTAGACAAGAGAGAGTTTTTGCTTTAACGAATGATGGCTTGCTTCTTTCTGCCTTCGATGCCTTCATTTATAATGGATGATTTACATAGTTTTTCGTACTAATAATTTACACGTTTCTAAAACTTTAAAAAATATCCAGGCCTATCTTTTTACAAAGTCTTCCTAACCTAATTATTTCCCTGACATAATTGTGAAAGTCTATCTAAAGACTTTATAAACTTTATACAATAAGTTTTACGTAAAATTGTGAAAGTTTGTTACATGTCGCTTTCACAATTTAATAGCTTGTATTTTATCTCTATTATTGCTTTCGTTGATATCTTCTTGTCGTATCTGTTGCTTTTCTATCTTCTTTCCAACTGGCATGCTTATCTTCTTGATTTTATTCTAGCCGAACTTCTGGGATAATATTATCTTCTCCATTACATCTCGAACATTGATGATCTAGATATTTTTGTCTAATTATCTTGCAATATCTTGTCAATAATCCATCTGAAATAAATCCTCTCTTAATTGCCCTTGCAGTAGATTGTTTTTCTGGGTGTCATCATCCATTGTCTGAAATCTTCCATATCTGCTTGTCGTAGTTCTTTTGAATTTGAATAAACTATCTGATGGTCTCTTGAATAATAGCTCCATATTCGGTTTCCATTGGTATAATTATTTGCTAGTTCTTGAATAATTGTAGCTAGTCCAATAAGTCGTTTGTTTGCATAAAAATCAGGTATCTCGATTTTGGGTATCTCTGGCTGCTGCACAATATCTTCTGGTATAATCATATCTCTGGTTAATCCTATTTTTAAAACTTGTATAACTGGTTTTATCTCGTCGTATAATATCTCAGCTGGTGCCGTATAACACTTTATATAAAATAGATTTCCTTTGGTTACTCTTTTATAGGTGTTGACTATTTTTGGTAATTCTTCCATAGCTGATAGTTATTCTCCATCTTGGGTGTATATGGTATTTAATAATCCATAATCAAAACAAGTTTTTATTAAGCTTGGGTTGGTTTTGGGTAGTGCAATTAGCTTGTTGTGACCTTGTAATCATTGGGTTATATAGTTTGTGTTGGGTTCTTTGATATCTATAGTTTTGGGGTTAAGGTTTAGAAAAGTTTGTACTCGGTAGATATTTTATATGTATTTTTGGGTTGTATAGTTATAAACTTGTTTTATCTTGGTTCAGACTATCTCGATATGTGGTAATTTGTGGGGATATGTTCAAGAGGTCTTTTTGTATTTTTGGTGTAAATGGTTTTTCAAATATCTTATTTAAGTTCATATTCTAGTATCTTTGTCCAATAACTCCTTTGCTTGGACCTGCAATTGTAGATTGATAAACGTTATGGGTTTTACGGAGTGTCCCAATGTTTCATTCTAGCTCTGAAATTTTAATGTCTTCCGATCGATATAGCTCTGCACACTGCTGAGTTAGCTAATTTGTAGCTACAAACTTCAGTTTAACTTCATTAGTCTTTAGCTTTTCTATTTCATTACCCATACTGTCCACTTTCATTAAAAGCGTAGTTAGGGTTTTGAATATCTTTTCTAAAGCATCATCTTCTATTATATCAGTCTGTGTAGCTTTGTCTTGATATGTAATCTGCAATAACGTTTTTGTTAACACTAATTACTTCAATTGTAAATGTAAAATTTAATATATTCAATACTAGTCTCCGAATCTCTTTTGTTGTGACTGAATTTTGTATTTTCTTTGTTATCCACCAACGTACCTGTGTATTATCTGTTCGTACAATAAACTTGTTATATACAATATATGGCTCAAATGCTAATAAACATTTATATAATGAACATAATTCTTTTCTATTTATTTCTCATTTTATTTCTGTTTCATTAAACGTTCCTGAATAATATCTACAACGATGTTCTATTTTTTCATTTTCGTACCTATATTTAAGTACTCCTCCATAACTATATTCACTAGCATCTGCTTCTACTATATATATAAATTTTCTATTTTCGTCTGAAAATTGTAATTTTGGTAATTCTTTACAAAGTATTTTTATTTTCTTAACTTGTTTTTTATCTTCTTCGTTATAAATATATTCTACATCCTTTTTAAATTTTTTCTGTAAAGGTTTTAGATTTTCTGCTAATTTTGGTATATATTCCCTTACTTCGTTTACTAATCCCAAAAATGATTGTAATTTTTTTTTTGTATCTAATTCTTCTTTCGAATTTATTATTTTTTGTACTATAGGTTGTTGCATTTTTACTTCACTTTTATCTATTTGTATTCCTAAAATTTCTATGTGGGTTTTCATAATTTCAGTTTTCTTTTCACTTAAACTTATTCCCGATTTTTCTATTATATCTGTAAATTGTTCTAATAATTTTAAATGTTCTTCTTTGGTTTTTGTATATAATAGTATATCATCTATATATACTATACAATTAATTAATTGTTTAAAAAAACTATCCATAAAATGTTGGTATCTACCTGGTGCATTTTCATATCCAAATGGTAGTACATTCCATTCATAAAATCCTTGTGGTACCGTAAATGCGGTTAATTCCTTAGATTCTTCTCCTAACTTTAAATGGCAAAATTCTGATTTACAATCAAATTTACTAAAGTAATTATATCCTTGTATTTGTCTTATTTTTAATATCTTATTTGGTATTGGGTAATTATATATCATAGTTTTTGCATTTAAATTTCTATAATCAATAACCAATCTACTTTTTCCTCTTTTTTGTTCACTATGTTTATTTACAATAAATGTTGTACTATTGTGTTTACTATTACTTTTTTGTATATATTATTTTTTCTAATAATTCATCTATATGCATTTTAAATTCTTTTAAATCTTCAAAATTACATGTTAATGGTTTTTGAGTTATGATGCTATTTCTATCTATTAATTCAATTTTTATAGTGGTTTTATGTTTTTCCCATCCTTTTAATGGATCTGCACTATATAATTGTTCTAATTTTTTCTTAATTATTTCTATCTTATCTATTGAAAATATGTTTATTTCCTTTTTATTTATTGAAAATACGACCAGTTCTATTGTATCTTCAGTATTTTTTATATTTTCTAATTTTTGTGTAATTTTTTCGCTTCCTTCTATCCAATCAGTTTTCTTTCTTATTTTATTAGTAACTCTTTTTGCTCTTACTTTCTATTTGCATGGTGTTGTAAACCATCAATCCGTTCTATATTTTTAGTGTTTATTAAGCTTCTTGGTAGATTTGGGCATATATTATTGTCAGATTTTATTTCCTCATTTTTTACTAGATATCTTACTATATAATTTTCTTCTTGTCCTGTATTTCAGAGTATTAAATATTCTTTTTCATTTATTGTTCCTATTATGTAATATTGGTTTAAATTAGTTGTTGAACTTGTTTCATAACTTGTTCTTTTTTATGAACTTGATGATTCTGATTTTTCACAAGCTATTCTTTTTGTTGTACTTATTCTGTCACTTATCATTTCTAAATTTTCTTCTATATCTATGTTTCTATAACTATAATCATTATTATCAATTATTTTTACAAATTGTTCGAAAGGACTCTCTATTTGTATTTTGTTAATTTTATTTTTTTCCGTTATTTTATGTTTTGTTCTTAATAAATATAGATTTTTACATCTTGCTGTAAATATTTTAATTCCTGGGGTTAGTTCTATTCCTGATATTTTTCAATATAATACTAATGATTTATCTATATTTTTATCTGTTATTTCTACTGAATAATTCACACTTATTATAAATTTAAATTTTTGGTATATTAAATTTCCTTTTATGGCAGTTATTATACTTTTTTCTATAGGTTTTATAATTCTATCATATGCTAGGTATAATTCTATTCGTGTATCTATTCCTTCTGTAAAACATGTTTTTATCAATATCTCTGTTCCTCCAAGGTGTACATATTTTATTGGGTCTTTACTATTTATATCATTTATTTTTTTAGTAATTATTCTTTTTGTTACTAGTGGTTTACTAGCTCTTCCTTTTCCATATCTACAATCTATTACATATTCTTTCTGACTTACTATGTAGTATTCTTCTTTTCTTCTACTAATTATGTTTTTTATTGTTGGTATTTTAAATATTTTTTCTACACTTAAATCTAATTCTTTCCTTTTATTTCCTCAAATATGTGACTATCAAATATTATTTTTTGATCTGTTCCTTCTTCATTTAAATATTTTTCCTTTGTTATTACTTTTATATCTTCTTCAGTTATTTGGTTTATTCTTATATCTTCTTCAGTCATTTAATTCATTTAATTCACTACCTATTTCATTATCTGTTTCATTCTCTGAAATTTCATATATACTATCTTTACTTTCTAATTCGTAATCTATATAATCTATCTGCATATATTCTGTATTTTCTATTTTATTTCTTATATTTGTTTATTTGTTGGGTTTTTAGGTAATTTACAATCTCTAGCTAAATGTTCTAATTTTCCACAATTATAACAAGTACATTCTTTTATAGAGTTTTTTTTCTATATGGTCTTTTATGTTTATAATTTTTTTACATAATATCTTTTTCTTGGTTTCTTATATTTGAACTTTGATTTTTTGTATTTCTTATATTTCTTATCTCTTTTTCTTTTATTATAATATCTTTTTTCACATTCAAATTGAGGTGCTATTTTATCTTTACAACATACTAAATTTCTTATTAATGTTTTTTTCATTTTTATTTCTTCTCTATATTTTTCACATAAATTTCTATACCATTGTTGTAAAAATTTTATTCTTGCTCCTAGAGTATCTACTATTTTTGCTTTATCCCAACTTTTTATTATTTTTGAACTAAATGGTTCAGGTAATTTACTAAAATATAATTTTCTTATTTCTTTACTTTCTTCTGTATTATATGTTCCTTTATAATAATATTCTTTAAATGTGCAAGTATATTCATCTATGTAACACATATTATATATTGCTAATTTTAACATTAAATTCCTATTTGTATCTTTCTCTTTATTTTGTTCTTCTTCTGTTGTTGTCATGCTGCTAAATTCGTCTTTTATAGCTATTTCATATTTTTTTAATAATTCTATATGTGTTAATTTAGTTGTAGTTGTTGATGATGTTTCTTTTGTAGGTTTGTCAGTTCTTAATACTCTTTTACTATTTTAAGTTAGATTTGAAAACCATAATTTCACTGTTCCTATTAGTGTTCTTTCTATATATTCTGGTGCATCTGTTACATTTATATTATTATCTAATAATTGTTTTGTCATATATCCTATCCATAATTGTATTATTTTTTTGTATTTATTACACAATCTAAGTCTAAAAAGTTATAATTTTTATTAACTATTTGTTTTGGTGTCCATTTGTCATAGTCATCCTTTAGATTATATCTTTTAAACTTATTCTTATAATATGTAGGTTTGCTTATTTCTGATGTTCTAGGTATTATATTTTCATCTTCTTTTTTATCAAGAGTATTTATTTCTGTGTTTCTATTTTCTAAGTTTTCTTCATTAATTACTTCTTGTTTTTCATTGATTTCTAAATTTTTTGTATTTGTTAAGATTTCTGTATGTGTTTCACTATCTTCTGAATCATAATTATCTGTTTCTTCAACATCTATTGTATTTATTTCTAATTCCCTAATTTCTATTTCTTTATTATTTATTTCTAATTTTTCTTTAAATTGATTTTTCTCGTTTAATAATTTTTGTTCTTTATCTTTTTCTTCTTTTTCTATCTGTCTTTTTTCATACATATCTTTTAACATTTGTAGTTCTTTTTCTATTTCAGCAATCCTACTATTTTAGTTTCTTCTATTTTTCGTATTTCTTCTGTAGTTTGTTGTTTTATTTTTTCTATTTCCTTTTTTCTATCTATTTCTTCATTTTCTTTTTCTATTCTTACCATAGTTGTCAAATTATCTTCTAATTTTAATTCTTTCTTTTCTAACATTAAATATAAATGTTCACCTATTTTCTTATACCTTCTTCCTATATTAGAAAATGCTATTTTTATTTTTAATCCTTCATGGTTTTTATATATTTTTTCATCTATTATAAATTCTTCTTTGTTCATTTATTTAAATGTATATAAGTTATGTTGATATATATATATATATATATATATATATATATATATATATTCTAGACTATCTATTGTTGATTCTAAATTTGATATTTATTCTTTTTGTGCATTTATTGAGTTTTTGCTAACTCCATCAATTATGTTATACTGTAGTCTTTCTATCCTCATTTTTAATTCTTTACATTTTTCAGATATTATTTGTTTTGATTTTTTATATTTTTATAATTTTTGTACGTTATTCATTTAAACAATATTTATATTCTGAATAATTACTAGTTAAGACTTTAATTTTTCTAAAAACTTCTCTATTTTTAATTGGTCTTCTCATAATTAATTAATCAAATAAATCAAAATATATACTACTTTCATAACTTTAAATAACATATGCTTTGATACCAATTGGAGGGGGTGCGGATAACTAAAATAGATCTATTGTAATGGATCTATTCTTATTTATGTGTGGATATTTCTTAACTTCTCTAAATATTTTTATTTTTAGTTTATTGTTCATATCTTGGGGGGTGATTAACTGGTATTTGATTAAATGCTTTACTGTAGTATTCTTTAGTTTTTTCTCTTAGTCTTTGTAATTCTTCTATATTATTTTTAAGGTATTCTTAATATTCTATATCTTTTGTTCTAAAATATTCAATTAAATTCTCTTTCATAAGCATTTCTTCTAATCTTATTTCTTCCACATCTTATCTCCAATATTTTAAATACTCATAGTTTAGGATGACATAGTTCTTAGAAATTTTTTTCCTTTTCCACTTTGCTAATAAACTTCTTAACATGCTACACAAACTTGTAAAACCAAGCAATGACATGCACCCTTTTCTTTTGTCATTTGGTTTTTCATATAGCAAATTCAAGTGTTGTTAATCATTTTCCTTAAGTTGTGACACAAAATTATTGTTAATTATATTTCTTCAATAGATTTGCTTATTATAATGATCCTCACGGTCTTTTTTTTTTTTGGTATTCTAAGACACTTTTGATATGCAGAGCTTTTCTATAACTGTCCCAAGTTATTTATGAATTGTTGGGACTGATAGTTTGATTTTCAGGTAGATTGTTAGATTAATTTTAGTAATATCTAGTGTATTGTGGAATATTTAATTTGAATTGATATTTGGTAGAAATATATATAATTTATTGACTTCTAAAATATTTTTGATATTGACTAAACTCTTTAGGTTATGTTATATTTATAGCACTTTATAATAGCTGATAGTGAATTTAGATATGTTAAAATATTAATATTATGTAATAGATGGTTTATTAGAAATAATTTTCTATTAATTATGATATATTCAGATATTATATTTATTTTACAGAGAATTTATGCAATATCCAAATATATATATAACGAAATTCAATTTATTAATAAAGATATAACAATAGGTGTGAATATTCTCTTATTATATAAGAGAGAGTTGGGCGGCTAAAGCAGCTCTCCGTCGACATATCTGCTTCAGCTGTTTGCTCTGTAATTTTAATATATTACTCCTAATTAATTATTATAAGTTATTTACATATTAAAAAATATAATATTTAATAATAAAATTAAAATAGACATTTATGACATATCTACGTCAGCTGCTTTAATCATAATTTTACTAAATACTACCCTAATTAATTACTATAAGTCATCAAAATATTAAAAAATATATATTTAATAAAAAAAGGTAAAATAGATATAAAATGATAAGTTAACTCTTGATGTTTTAAATTAACTTCACATCTTATATGAGGTCCACTTAATTTTTTCCATGATTAAAAAATAATAATATTTAACAAAAAAATTTAAAATAGACATTTATGACTTGTTTATGTCAGCTGCTTTAATCATAATTTTACTAAATACTACCCTAATTAATTATTATAAGTCATCAAAATATTAAAAAATATATTTAATAAAAAAAAGGTAAAATAGATATAAAATGATAAGTTAACTCTTGATGTTTTAAATTAACTTCACGTCTTATATAAGGTCCGCTTAAATTTTTTTCACAAGTATTTTTTATAATAATTTTGTTATATCACTTCTAATTAGTTATTGTGAGTCATTTAAGCCATATTTGATTTTTTGCTTCAATCGTGATTTTACTTTATCACCTCTAATTAATTATTATGGTCTAAGCATTATGTCACTTAAATTGGAATATAATGAAAAGTTTTATAAATCACAATAACTAAAATCTTAGATTATTTAAAAAATGTAATTGACTATCAATGCCACAAAATTTTGAACAGGGAGAGTAACATATATTATTTAAAAATTACTCAAAAGTATTATAAATTACAATAGTTAATAGCTTAAAATATCTAAAAAAAATTAATCTATTATATATTTTAAAAAAATACATACAAAATATTATAAATCACAATAATTAACAACTTAAAAAATTTAAAAGATATAAAATATTTGATTAACTCTTTAAATTTTACCAATGCCACTTAAATTGGAATAAAATAAAAAATTATAAATCACAATAATTACAAACTTAAATTATTTTAAAAATATAATTGATTATCAAAGCCACAAAAATTTGAAAAAAGAGAGTAACATATATTATTTAAAAACTAACAAAAATAATTATAAATTACAATAGTTAACAACTTAAAATATCTAAAAACATATTAAAAGTATGATTGATTGTCTAAATTTTATTTTTGTCGCATAAATTGAGACCAAAATAAATATATATTGAGCCCGTGTTATCTAAAAAACAGTAATATAGGTCCATCAAATTTTATTTTTCACACTCTTTATTAATTTATACATTTGTAGAGTTTAGTTTTGATTGTGAATTAAATTTTTGAAATATATATATATTTGAATAATAAATCATAATTATTAATATAATTATTATTATAATATTAATTTAGAATAGATATTGGGCCCATGCAAAGCACGGGCTTCTTCTCACTAGTATGATATATGTCACAGTAAGTGTACGAATTTCATGTCCACGTGGGACTATGAAATGAATAAGGATATGCTATGAGACAAAGGTTAAAAGTGACATCTAAGTGGTGGAATTTATTTAAGGAAAAAGGGTCAAAAATACCCCTCTACTTTAATAAATTAACTAACTTTATCCTCCGTCATACTATGTGGCCATATATACCCTTGCTATTAACAAAGATGTCATCTATACCCCTTAAATGGATGGAAAATCTCAAATCGACTAAAGTTATCTTATTTCTTTCAAAAAAACCCATCACTCCTAATTTAACCCACCCCGCCCCGACCCATTAAACTTAAAAAAAAGAAGCTAAACCATCCCCTGACTCTTGCAACAAGCTGAACCGGCAATTATAGCTACCACAGGAATTGGTACAATTCTGGCTAAGTTCTCAACTCTCAACATTTCAATGTGTGCTAGTGTTACAACAATTTCAGTTCTGTCATCAAAATCTGCATCTCTTTTCATCCATGTCGGCACTCCAGCTATGTTAGGCTTCTACTACCAGCGATTCAACACCGATTTTGGTAAGGACCCAGATGAGAATTAATTAAAAAGTGGTTTGAAAAAAATGCGTATGTCGTCTTCAGTTAATAAACAAGAAGAACTAGGTTCAGATTGTAATTGGGTTCGTCACAATCTTTGAGTTTATTCCCGGCTCAAGCCAACTGGACCACCAGTTGTGGCAGCATAGTTGCCTTGAGAATTGGTGGATGAAATTTATTACACTCGAATTTGCCATGGATGATTTCTCTGTCACAAATATTGTTCGGTTAGTTCAGTGCGGAGGCGGGATGAAGAAGACCAACAAAAGCAGGGTCTTTTTTAGTTAGATGGGTCGGGTTATAGATTAAGGGTGATGGTTTTTTAAAAAGAAAATTGGGCAACTTTAGTTGATTTGGGATTTTCCTTCCAGTTGAGGGGTATAGATGACATCTTTGTTAACAACAAGGGTATATATGACCACATAGTTTGATGGAGGATAAAATTAGCTAATTTATTAAAGTAGAGAGGCATTTTTGATCCTTTTCCCTTTATTTAATCATTTGGCCATTTAAATTGTTTGGTACATGTTTTATCTTCAAAACAGTCTTAAGAAGAAAAGTTATCTTTTTATTATCCATACATACAATCACCACTGCATATAATTAGTTGCTGCTTTATTTATATTTAACACGTTAGAGGTGAGTTTGTAAGAAAATTATTTCGTTCCCATACTTGGTCACTAACAAGAATTTAATCATCTACATCAAGTTATTCTAGCTCGGGTTCTAGTAACACTATTCGGAGTCTTTGCAAAAAGATATTTTAGCTTTGGCATCTAGGTATGCAAGGCTTATTTGGTTTTAGATTGAGCTTATATACTGAAATTAAGAACTATTTGCTAGCTTTGGATAAGTACTTGTAGTTGCGTATCATTTGATACATATAACATGTATTATTTACCCGAATTAGGACCCTATTCTAATAGATTTTGGTATTTTATCTTTTAATATAATGCAACATCTATCAATTTAGGACGTGGAATTAAATTGCAAAACCTTGAATTTTTCACTTTAGAATTAAGACTTGCGTATGGTAATTAGACGAATTTTAGCTTCTGTTCAGGGTCAACATATACTTTATTTCTGTTATTGATTGTGAACTTTTGTACCACGTTGATATTGTTATGGTATGGTATGGATTTTAATATTACAGTTGGGTATGATTACTATTAGTTCCGGTTCAAGTCCGGGCTTTGATTATTATAGTTACTATTAGTTCTGGTTCAAGTTTGGCATTTGATTATTATGGTTACTATGAGTTTTGGTTTGAGTTTGACATTGATTATTGTAGTTCCTGTGAGTTTTGGTTCAAGTTGGCATCTGATTATGGTTGTAGTTCCTTTGAGTTCTGGTTCAATTCCAGCATTTGATTATGGTTGTGGTTCCTTTGAGTTCTAGATCGAGTGCGGCATCTAATTCTGGTGAATATTATATATGTGGCCTATCGTTATTACCAACTATATCCGATTCAAATCCGGCACGTGTCCTTTTGTTATTATCAATCACTATCGGTTCGAGTCCGGTATCTGGCCTCTCTTTACTACCCATTGGCGCCGATTCAAATTCGATGTACATCTGGATGACTATCATGAATTCTTTGGATTGGCTCAGTTATAAATTATTTACATTTATTTTCTTTAATTGTTACTTGTGTGTCCCACCGGTTTATGGGGTATGGTTGGGTTGATTGTCTTCTTCAGTGTGCATAACAGGCTTATGGGGGCCTAGTTAGGTTATGTTTGTGTGCCTAGCAAGTTTATGGGGGCCCAGTTAGGTTACACATGATTTGTCTGTAATTACTGCGTTATTTATTTTCATAACGACCCATTTCGTCGTTACTAAATTATTTATAATAAATTTATTTCTCAATATTAATTTGGGTCCAAATTAACCAATATTTTATTTATTATGTCACCTTAAACTTTTTGGCAAAGATTTTAGCCTTCAGATGTGTCTAGATAGGCTCAAGCCCGACGAATTTAATTATTCATACTTAGTTTGAAATTTCTTTAGCTATTAATTGAGGTCATACAATATCCCTAACACAAAGCTAAGTTTAAAACTTTCTTTCTGATACAGTTTCGATATGGGTTTCTATTAGGGACAACTTAAAATGATCATATCTCATAGAATATAAGGAGTTAGGGGTCCCACTACCTACCAAATTAAAGATCTTTGAGTCCTCTTTAAAACGACACAAATAGTTAATCCGAATTGGAGTAAAAAGTTATAACTATTTTACTAATCACTGTTCGGGCTGAAATGAAATTTTGCTATAGCAAAAATTCTGATGATATTTAAATCTTCTTCAGCCGTATTTTAGGTCTACAAACCCCAATTTCATTCCCCAACCCTAGAAAGGTGATTTTCCAAAGTTTAAGGTGAAATTCCTTCATTGAGGTTAGTTTTTCCATTATTTTCTTCGTTTTTTAATTCTTTAACATCTTGAAATTCTTAAAAAGACCTTTAATGGTGGAATTTTTTTAGGGAATACTCATGGGTGTTTTTAATATGATCAAGAGCTGGTTCTAAACTATAAACTAAAGCTTCCTAACATGAATTTCATAAACTAGATTATGAATTTTGATTGTTAGGAACCTTGAATTTCGAAAAGATGAGACCTTTAGCATAAAAACTCCATTAATGGAGATGATTTAAGCTTGAAAGAGCTAATTAATGATTAATTAAACTTGCGGAATGATATAGACCTCGAATTAACGGTTTGTCTGAAGAGTAATTATTTAATTACTCTTATAATTGATTGATTTTTAGATGATTGATTATTCTAAGGCATGAAGAAAAGGAAAGAGCATCCTGGTTGCAGTTTTCTTCTTTCTAAAGCTTGGTGTCCAGGTAGGCTAGGTTTAATGAGTAGAAGATAGTGTTAATTTATATTATCATAATTTAGAATTGATGGAAGAAAGCATATCTAGGCCTGCGGGCATGGTGTTGAGGTGGATAAAGACATAAGAACTTAACTTTAATTGCCAAAACTATATTATTGATTAATCACGTGATACTTGCGATATTATGTGCTATGTGTCCGCGTAGAGATTGTTGCAAATGAAGTATGTGGACATGATGGTTCTTAATTGTTCTAGTGATGTACCTGGTTTAGTTATAATGATATTAATTTTCATGTATTGGACAATAATATGATGAGGAGAATCATGATAGGATCAAGTATTGATGAGCATAGTAATATCTAAAGGATAGATGACTTAAATTAGTGTAATGATTGTATTATATGAAAAAAGGTTGTGACATTTTATTAATTAATGAGCAAGTAATGCTCCAATAGTGACTTTCTTGCTTAAGTGTTAAATTGTGATTTATTTTATGATATTGGTAAAAACACTTTATCTATTGGATGCCCATGAGAGGCTAAATTTGTGATAATGATGATGCATTGAATTGTGCCTCTGAGAGGCTTCATTGATAATAATAACTCCTTGTATTAATGACGTGAATGATTTATTGATAATCATGATGAGTTATTGAAATAATAACCGTGAGAGGGTCATAATATTGATAATATTTATTTATGTTGAATCGGGTACCATACCGGTACGAATATGTATATGTTGGATCGTGTACCATGCCGGTACAAATATGTATATGTTGGATCGGTACCACGATGGTACAAATTTATGTATGTTGGATTGGGTATCACGCCGGTATGGATTTGTATATATATTGGATTGGGTACCACGCCGGTATGAACATGTGTCTGTTGGATTGGGTACCACGCCGATACGGATATGTATATGTTGGATTAGGTACCACGCCGGTACGGATACTTATATATTGGATTGAGTACCACATCGGTACGAATATGTATATATATTGGATCGGGTACCACTCCGGTACGAATATATATATGTTGGATCGGGTACCACGCGGGTGCGGATATGTATATGTTGGATAGGGTACCACGCGGGTACGAATATATATATATATATATATATATATATATATTAGATCGGGTACCATGCTAGTATGGATATCTGTATGTTGGATCAGGTACCACACTGGTACAGATATGTATATGTTGGATCGGGTACCATGCCGATATAGATATGTATATGTTGGATCGGGTACCACGCCGGTACGGTACATGAACATAGATTGTTCTCTGCAGATCATGACTATTTGGGTAAAAATAAGTCCCATAGCATGTGTGTACATATTTGTGTTGAGTCTATGGTGTTTACGGTATGGTTGATACTCTTGATGATTATGTGACTTATTTATGAGCACTATTTGATCTGTTATTGCTGTATTGTTGATTCATTGGGTATTATATTATGTGATATGTATTTGTAAAATAAAATTGTGTACTTACTTATATGTTGGTTGACTTGCTTCATTTATACGTGTTTGATTGTAGCTTACTAGAATGACAAGTTATCATTCTTTAATATTATAAGAGAACATTTAGTTGTTAGGCCAAGAGTTTAGTATGGGTTGTCTATGATTACGGGGTTGTTCCTGTAAATATGAGTAATGAAAAAGATAAGGTGAATAAAGAGAAATAATGATGTATTAGGTTGGATTATGGTTGATGGTGTGAATTAATGAGGCTATAGTGTGTTAGTAGAGAATATAATATTGATGGAGTTGGAAGAGCAGTTGGATGATGTAACTTATATAGGTAAAGTAAAAATATTATTACAACCTTAATTGAATTATATTCCATTCAAGATGTCATGATTTATTTTTCTTAATTTTATTTTATGATTATATGAACTAACACAGTTGGCCGATGATGCCTACCAGTACGTGTGGTTATACTGACCCTACTCTTCTACATTTCTTCTTGGAGTGTAAACTGGATGTCGGTTAGTTTGCAGTTATAAGATGGATGAAGATATTCAGTACTAACTTCTGCACTTTCTTCCTAGCAGATGTTAGGGTCTTTGTATTATTTATTTTATTATCAGTCTATGCTGTAGTAGATAGCTCTTGTATATGTCTGACCAAGTCTTGGGATAGTGAAGGACATTTGTAATACGTTTTTGAAAATTTTTATTTATTAGTATTTAATTTACTTTATATTTCCTTAAAAATAGAAGTCTTCTGCATATTTTTAGTTGGGTAAATAAGGGTTTTCCTAGCTACTTAGAATAGCGGAGGTGCCTGCATGGTCCGCTAGTCTGGTTCGTGACAGTTGGTATTAGAGTGTTTGGTTCACTGTTCTGACAAGTACAAGAGCAATGTCAAGTAGTGTTTCGTAAATTGGTGTTCATGGCCCCACTCCCATTCTTCAAAAGGATTGAGGCATGTATAAGTCATTTTCCTTTCTTTCTTTCTATCTTGCCGTTCTAATCTTTGACTATTGGATTGGATCCAATTGGTATGTAGACGATTTCAATTGGTATCTTAACATAGCTCAATTGAAATGTAGTTAATTTCAATTGGTATCTTAGTAATTTTGAGTAAAAATCTAGGAGATTTCAATTGGTATTTGTTAATAAGGTTTAAAAGTTATTGTTAATTAGGTAAAGACTTGTGAAAGTTGTGAACTTATTGATTTCTTGTGTTTGATATTTGGCTAAACTTGTGTTGCTAGATTTTAGTCATTGTTGTGAATTATTTTTCTTTGAATTTAAGTGATGAAAATTGACTAAGTTGTTTTTGGTGATAACTGCGATGAGATTATTTGATTTCTTGTTATTGTGAAACTAGCAATTCTATGGTGCTTACGTATTTTTGGTACTATTATACTGGTGAAATTGGTGCTATGAGAATTGAGAGGATGATATGAGAACATGATGTCAAGAAAAGATGGTGAAAAAGTGACATGAATAAAAAACTGAGGTGATATGTGTTTTCCGTAATGAGAGGTTCTTGTTAATGATGTTGTGGATGGATCCTTGAGTGGTTCAATTATTTGATATTGTGTGGGGATCCTTGTGTGCTCCAACCATTGAGACTGTATTTAGAATTTTTGTGCAGTTCTATTATTGAAACTATAATGAGTTCCTTGTGAAGATTGGCTAAGTGACATTATGTTTGAGTTCCTTATGTGAACGAATTCTTAATGCTTGGCAAAATAATGAGTTTTAAATAAAAGTGATAAAAACTAGCAGAGGTCACTGATACCTATAAAATTTAATCGATAACTTATCTGGAATGTGATATTGGTGATGAGACTATTAATGAACTGTAATCGATTTATTTTATTTTGTCTTGCTTGTGCTCTAGTTGTTTGGGGACCACTCTTGAAGTGAAAGTGAAGCCCATAATAAAAATATTGTTAGATAAAAATAAGAATGACTCTGCATATCTTAAATTAGAATTAGTGATATTGGGGTGATTTGGCTTGACAATGGAGTGTTTGTCTTGTGAAAAATGTTGAGTTAGTGATTGCTTGGGCATAAGTTTTAGCTGTGGATTTGTCCATTAGGAAAAATCTTGAGAAGATAAATTATTGTTGACTTGACCTTATGGCTGAATTATGATTTACATGTCCTGTAGAGTTAGCTGATGTATGACTATCTTAGAGGGTAGTAATTCCCATGATGGTGGCTTAAATATAATCAAATGTAGATTCTCCATGAGATAGTCTTGGCTAGAAATCGAGCCAGGTTTCTCAGGGAGAGCTTGTGTGTTGGATGAATTAGATGCGACTTATTTGGTGTTGAAAATTTGAGAAGTAGATTTATATAGCATATCGTAGCACTTTTTAGAATTGAATTTTTGGCTCTAGAGCTTTGGAAAGAAAAAAGAAGAAGGTATTTTTGAATATTTATCTTCTTCAAGGTGGATCTTTTAACCATCTTTATCTTGATTTAGTAAAACTCAAGTTTAAGACTTAGGCCATTGAAAGGAGAATAAGTGATTCGTGTGTAAATATTTGGCTCCGCATCTTCGTATTTTGAAAAGTTTTGATAGAATGATTGAGCATAGAATTTGGGTTGGTCCATAAGGATATCGAGTGAGTGAATAGAATGCAGTATAAGCAACTCTATTAGTAATGTTTCTCTAATTCCAACCTTGTGCTTTTCTCTACTAAATGTCGGAGACGAATGGACGGTAAATTAGTATCTGATTGTAACGATCCATTTCGTCGTTACTAAATTATTTGTAATAAATTCATTCCTTAATATTAATTTGGATCCAAATTAGACAATATTTTATTTATTATGTCACCTTAAACTTTTCGGTGAAGATTTTAGCCTTCGATGTGTCTAGATAGACTCAAGCTCGATGAATTTAATTATTCATGAGTTCTAATATCAGTAACTTAGTTTGAAATTTCTTTAGCTATTAATTAATGGCATACAATATCCCTAACACAAAGTTAAGTTTAAAACTTTCCTTCCGATACAGTTTCGATATGGGTTTCTATTATAACAACTTCAAACGATCATATCTCATAGAATATAAGGAGTTAGGGGTCCCAATATCTACCAAATTAAATATCTTTGAGTCCTCTTTCCAACACAACAAACTGTTGCTCAATCCGAATATAGAGTAAAAAGTTATGACTGTTTTACTGAGCACTATTTGGGCTCAAATGGGATTTTGCTGTAGCGAAAATTCTGATGATATTTAAATCAGCTTCAGCCGTATTTTAGGTCTAAAAACCCCAAATTTCATTCCCCAACCCTATAGAGGTGATTTTCCAAAGCTTAAGGTGAAATTCCTTCGTTGAGGTAGGTTTTTTCATTATTTTCTTCGTCTTTCAATTCTTTAACATCTTGAAATCCTTAAAAAGACCTTTAATGGTGGAATTCTTTTGGGGTATACTCATGGATGTTCTTAATATGACCTAGAGCTGGTTCTAAACTATAAATTAAAGATTCCTAACATAAATTTCATAAACTAGATTATGAATTTTGATTGTTAGGAACCTCGAATTTCGTAAAGATGAGACCTTTAGAATAAAAACTCCATTAATGGAGATGAGTTAAGCTTGAAAGAACTAATTAATGATTAATTAAACTTGGAGAATGATATAGACCTTGAATTAACGGTTTGTTTGAAGAGTAATTATTTAATTACTCTTATAATTGCTTGATTTTTAGATGATTGATTATTCCAAGGCATGAAGGAAAGGAAATAGCTTCCTTGTTGCAGATTGCTTCTTCCTAAAGTTTGGCGTCCACGTAGATTAGGTTTCATAATTAGAAGATTGTGTTAATTTATATTTTCATAATTTAGAATTGATGGGAGAAGCATGTCTAGGCCTGCAGGCATGGCGTTGAGGTGGATAAAGACACAAGAACTTAACTTTAATCCCGAAAACTATATTATTGATTAATTATGTGATACTTGCGATATTATGTGCTATGTGTCCGCAAAGAGATTGTTGTAAATGAAGTATGTGGACATGATAGTTCTTAGTTGTTCTAGTGATGTACCTGGTTGAGTTATAATGATATTAATTTGCATGTATTGGACAATAATTCGATGAGGAAAATCATGATAGGATCAAGTATTGATGAGCATAGTAATATCTAAAGGATAGTTGACTTAAATTAGTGTAATGATTGTATTATATGGAAAGAGGTAGTGACATTTTAATAATTAATGAGCAAGTAATGCTCCAATAGTGACTTGCATGCTTAAGTGTTAAATTGTGATTTATTTTATGATATTCTTGTTTTGGTATTGATAAAAGCAATTTATCTATTGGATGCCCATGAGAGACTAAATTGGTGATAATGATGATGCATTGAATTGTACCTATGAGAGGCTTGTTTGATAATATTAAGTCCTTGTATTAATGCTATGAATGATTTGTTGATAATCGTGATGAATTATTGAAATAATACCCGTGAGAGGGTCATAATATTGATAATATTTATTTATGTTGTATCGGGTTCCACACTCGTACGTATATGTATATGTTGGATCAGGTACCACACCGGTACAGATATATATATATTGGATCGGGTACCACACCGGTACAGATTTGTTTATGTGGGATCGGGTACCACGCCGGTACAACTATGTATATATATTGGATCGGGTACCACGCCGGTACAGATATATGTATGTTGGATTGGGTACCACACTGGTATAGATATGTATATGTTGGATCGGGTACCACACCGGTACGGATATGTATATGTTGTATCGGATACCATGTCGGTACGAATATGTATATATATTGGATTGGGTACCACACCGGTACGGATATGTATATGTTGGATCGGGTATCACGTTAGAACAGATATGTATATGTTAGATCGGGTACCACGCCGGTACAGATATGTATATATATTGGATCAGGTACTATTCCGATACAGATATGTGTATGTTGGTTTGGGTACCATTCCGGTATGGCTATGTATATGTTGGATTGGGTACCACACCGGTACAAATATGTATTTGTTGGATCGGGTACCACGCTAGTACGGTATATGAACATAGATTGTTCCCTGCAGGTCATGACTATTTGAGAAAAAATAAGTCCCATAGCATGTGTGTACATATTTGTGTTGAGTCTGTAGATGTTTAAGGTATGGTTGATACTCTTGATGGTTATGTGACTTGTTTGTGAGCACTGTTTGATTTGTTATTACTGTATTGTTGATTCATTGGGATTTGATTGTGTGATATGTATTTGAAAAAGTTAAATTGTGTACTTACTTATATCTTAGTTGACTTGCTTCATTTGTACGTGTTTTGATTGTAGCTTACCAGAATGACTAGTTATCATTTTTTAATATTATAAGAGAACATTTGGTTGTTAGTCCAAGAGTTTAGTGTGGGTTTTCTATGATTACGGATTTGTTCATGTGAATATGAGTAATGAAAAAGATAAGGTGAATAAAGAGAAATAGTGATGTATTAGGTTGGATTGTGGTTGATGGTGTGAATTAATGAGGCTAGAGTATGTTAGCAGCGAATATAATATTGATGGAGTTGGAAGAGTAGTTGGATAATGTAACTTATATAGGTAAAGTAACAATATTATTACAACCTTAGCTGAATTATATTCCATTTAAGATGTCATTATTTATTTTTCTTAATTTTATTTTATGATTATATGAACTAACATGGTCGGCTGATGATGCCACCAGTAACATTCCTTCTTGGAGTGTAGATTGGATGCAGGTTAGTTTGCAGTTACTAGATGGATGAAAATATTCAGCACTAATTTCTGCACTTTCTTCCTGGCAGATGTTAGAGTCTTTGTATATTTTATTGTCAATCTATGCTGTAGTAGATAGCTCTTCTACATGTCTGGCTAAGACTTGGGATAGTGAAAGACATTTGTAATAAGTTTTTGAAAAATTTTATTTATTAGTATTTAATTTACTTTATATTTCCTTAAAATTAGAAGTCTTCTGCATGTTTTTAGTTGGGTAATAAGGGTTCTCCTAGCTACTTAGAATAGCGTAGGTGCCCGTACGGTCCGTTATTTAGGGTCGTGACAATTTTCTGTATCACTTATATTTATTCCTTTATCTCATTAGCGTAGCTTGGAAGTTGTTTACCTTTTTGTCTCTTTTTACTGTTGACTTAGATTATGTCCTTGCATTGTAGTTATACCATTTCTATATTGAGCTCAGTCGGCCAATGATGCCTACAGAGTACCTGTTGCTTTGGTACTTATACTAAACTTCTGCATTTTTTTCCCTAATATAGATTCGAGTCATAGCAGCCGACATTGACGTGATTCCTACCTTCCATTACTGATTTGAAACTGGGTGAGCTTACTGTCGTTCGAGGCTGATCCTCCTCTATCTACTCTAGTTTAGTCATTTGTACTCGAGAGTCCTTGTATATATTACTCCCTCCGTCCCATTTTATGTGTCGCCATTTGACTAGGCATGTCATTTAAGAAATAAGGTAAGACTTGGTAATGTTTACCAAATTGTCCTTTATAAAAAAATATGCTACTATCTTCTTTTTAATTAAGTGGGACCAATAAGGGTAAAAGTGGAATTGTGTCTTTAAATAGTTACCAAATAAGAAAAGATGACATTCTTTTTGAGACGGACCAAAAAGAAAATGATGACACATAAAATGGGATAGAGGGAGTATGTATATTTTGAATTCTGTCTATTACTCTGGTGTCTTTTAGTGGAGGCTCTAGTACCGACCTTAACAAGTCTTGGGAGGGATTCGTTTGTATATTTAGTCCTTTTCTTTTCCCTCATTTTAGTATATGATGTATGTTTCCTTTTTGGTTATTACTTGTTATTACTATTGCTATCATTACTCATGATCTTTTTCTGATTTCTTCCTATTAGCCCATTACCTAATATTCTGGGTTATGGCTTGTCTAGCCTACTGGGGGGATAAGGTAGGTGCCATCATAACTTGAGAATTCGGGTCGTGACAGTTTGGTATCAAAGCTTAGGTTCATCGGTACTATTGGTACTAAAGCCAATGTTTAGTAGAGTCTTGTAGATCGGAACAGAGACGTTTGTATCCTATCATTGGGAGGCTACAGAGCATTTTTTGGGAAAAATCTCATTTTCTTGATCCATTTTCGTGCGTTGGGTCTGAGTTGGTTATAAATTTTATTGGTGCACTCTTTACGCAGATAGCTAGGATGCGAGGTTCGAAAGCTAGTGATCGGGACCCTAGGTCCACTTCTATAGTTTTGGTTAGGGCTCGAGGTCGACCTAGAGGTCGAGGACAAGATAGAGTAGCAACCCCAGTTCAAGATCAGGCCTGGGATCCATCACCCGATCCTATTATTGCTTCGGAGATTGAGAGAGATCCAGGTATTCTACTACAGCAGTAGGTGGCCCATACAGTAGCCCTGGCTCCACCTAGATTTATATCCTCTTCGATCCTTCGAGATGCACTAGTACAATTATTTGGGTTAGTTGGTGTTCTACAGACTGAGGGAGCTCAACCAACAACACAGGGTGGTGTAGATTTAGGGGCATAGCCTGCCGCAGCAGCACCTAGGGTAGAGGTTCAACCAGCACCAGTTGTCCTATAGCCAGCAGTAGCGCAACCAGTTATGCCTTTAGAGAAGCAGAAGATGCTGAACTAATTTTTGAGATTAACTCTACCCAAGTTTGCTGGGACCCCGGGAGAGGATGCTAATGAGTTTTTATCTAGTTGCGAAGAGCGATTGTGGAATTTGGGGCTGGTTGAGGTGCGAGGAGTGGACTTTGTTGCTTATCAGTTAGACACGACAATGAAGAGGCGATCGAGAGGTAATTTTGATTCCATGCCAGCTGGATCTCAATAGGTAACTTGGACTCAGTTCTATAAGGCTTTCTTGGAGAAATATATGCCTCGTAGCATGCGTGAGCGTCTTCGGGATGAGTTTACATCATTGAGACAAGGTTCTATGTCTGTATCTGAGTATGAGGAGAGATTTCATGATTTATCCAAACATGCCATAATTATTTTGCCTATAGAATATGAACGAATTCGATACTTCGTCAGGGGATTCAGATTATTACTTCGTAGTTCTACACAGAGTTTGGTGAATTTAGGGACGTCTTTTTATGAGATAGTTGAGCATGTTTATTCTATAGAGGAAATTAATTGTAAGGACTAAGGGGGAAACGATAAGAGACCATATTACCAGGGCAGCTACAATAATTCACAATTCACAGGCCAAGGATTTCATGGTAGGTACCCCCAACAAGAGCCTTCTCAGCATCAGGGTCAGCCTAGTCAACTAATTCAGGCATTGCTTTAAATATCAGATAGAGGTCAGCCTAGTTTTAGTAGTCATAGCAGCAGTCATCCACAGTGGGGTGTTCATTGATAATTGTCAAGTCGGGGTGATCATTTCAGATCCGTCGGACCTTCTAGAGAGAGCAGGGTACCCTAGGCATATTTTGACGACGGGGTTGTTGGTCACTACGCTCGTATGCGTCCTTAGCGTAGGATGATTGAGCCTTCAATTTGGACTGCACAATCGATCAGGTCAGTGCCACTGTAAGGTAGGAGTTATGCACAAAGTCGTAGGGATGGTCCTCAGGGTTCTAGAGGTGGTCGGATAGACACCGAGTCTAGTATCAGACAGGGTCATTTATTTGCTGTACCAGGTGGATCTGAGGCTAAGGATTTAGATGTTGTACTTATAGGTATGATTTCCATATGCCATCAGCCAATTTCTATTTTTTTTAATCCCGATTCAACATTCTCATATGTTTCTTCTTATTTTGCATCGCAGTTGGGTTTATGTTCAAAGTCTTTATCTATGTCATTACTTATAGCTATCCCTCTGGGTGATTCTTTAGTAGTGGATCGGGTATATAGATCCTATTTGGTGATTATTCGAGATTTTGGTACTCAAGTTGATCTTATTGTTCTTGATATAGTAGATTTCGATGTGGTTCCAGGCATGGATTGGTTATATCCTTGTCATACGGTCTTGGATTATTTTTCTAAGATGTTACCTTAGCTTTACCATGCATACCCCAATTGTGTGGCAGTATTCTGTTAGTCGCGTGTCGATTGAGATTATTTTTTCATTTCATCTAGGACACTGATGCCGAGGGGTTGTGAGTCATTTCTTGCTTATGTTCAGGATGTTAGTGCTTAGGGTCCATCGCTTGACTCCATCCCTGTGGTTCGCGAGTTTCCTGATGTGGTTTTGACCAGCCTACCTGGCCTCCCTCCCAGGTGAGATATACGCGTCCAGTATCGCTACCTGTTTGAGCCCTCAGGTACGTCCTTATGCTTTACCTTTGCAGATGAAAATCCTTTTAGTAGTGGATGTTGTAATGACCCTCACGATCATTTTATTCGATATTCTAACACATTTTCGATATGCAGAGCTTTTCTATAACTTTTTAATGTTATTTATGACTTGCAGGGACTGATAGTGCACTTTCCAGGCAGATCGTTTGATTAATTTTAGTAATATCTAGTGTATTGTGGAATAGTTAATTTGAATTGACATTTGGTAGAAATATAATTTATTGTCTTCCAAATATTTTCGATTTTGACTAAACTCTTTAGGTTATGTTATATTTAAATCACTTTATAATAGCTTTTTATAGTCAGATTAATATTTTAAGCGGAGATAGTAAATTTAGATATGTTAAAATATTAGTATTATATAATAGAGGTTTTATTGGAAATAATTTTTTATTAATTATGATATATTCAGATATTATATTTATTTTACTGCGAATTTATGCAATACTCAAAT
>NW_025888198.1:96822-111493 GCF_002878395.1 Capsicum annuum | reverse complement strand
TTATGCAATACTCAAATATATATATATATATTTGAGTATTGCATAAATTCGCGGTAAAATAAATATAATATCTGAATATATCATAATTAACGTGATTAAATTTATTGATAAAGATATAACAATAGTTATGTATATGTGACATATGCCACAGTAAGTGTACGAATTCCATGTCCACGTAGGACTATGAAATGAATAAGGATAGGATATGTGACGAATGTTAAAAGTGATATTAAGTGGTGGCATGTATTTAATCATTTGGCCATTTGAATTGTTTGGTACATGTTTTATCTTCAAAACAGTCTTAAGAAGAAAAGTTATCTTTTATTATCCTTACATATAATCACCTCTGCATTTAATTAGTTGCCGCTTTATTTATATTTAGCACGTTGGAGGGGAGTTCGTAAGAATATTATTTCGTTGTTATACTCAGTCGCTAACAAGGATTTAATTATCTACATCAAATTATTCTAGCTCGAGTTCTCGAGACACTATTCGGAGGCTTCGTAGAAAGATATATTAGTTTTGAGGTCCAGATTGGTTAGGCTTACCATACTTTTAGATTGAGTTTATACACTGAAATTGTGAACTATTATACTAACTTTGAATAAGTGCTTGTAGTTGCGTATCATTTGATATATATAATATGTCTTATTTATCCGGATTAGGATCCCGTTCTAATAAATTTTGGTATCTTATCTTTCAATATAATATAGAATCTATCACTTTAGGACGTGGAATTAAACTGCAAAACTTTGAATTTTTCCCTTTAGAATTAAGACTTGCGTACGGTAATTAAACTTATTTTAGCTCCTGTTTAGGTTCACCATATACTTTATTTCTGTCGTTGATTGTGAACTTTTGTACCACGTTGATATTGTTATGGTATGGATTTTGATATTACAATTGGGTATGGTTTCTATTAGTTTTGGTTCGAGTCCGAAATTTGATTATTGTGGTTATTATTAGTTCCGATTCGAGTACGGTATTAGATTATTATTGTTACTATGAGTTTTGGTTCGAGTCTGGCATTTTATTTTTGTGGTTCTTATGAGTTCCAGTTCAAGTCCGGCATCTGATTATGGTTGTAGTTCCTTTGAGTTTCGATTCGAGTCTGTCATCTGATTATGGTTGTGGTTCTTCTGAGTTCTGATTCAAGTTCGACATTTGATTATGAGTTCTGGTGTATATTATATATGTGGTGACTTATCGTTATTACTCACTATGTCCGGTTCGAATCTGACATATGTCCTCTTGTTATTATCCCTCACTACCGGTTCGAGTCCGGTATTTGGCCTCTTGTTACTACCCATTGGTGTCGGTTCAAGTTTAATGCCCATCAGAATAACTATCATAATTTCTTAGGATTGGCTCAGTTACAAATTATTTACGTTTATTTTCATTAATTGCTACTTGTGTGTCCCACCGGCTTATAAGGTTATAGTTGGGTTAATTGTCTTCTTTAGTGTGCCTAGCGGGCTTATGGTGGCCTAGTTAGGTTATGTTTGTGTGCCTAATAGGCTTATAGGGGCCAATTAAGTTATGTTCTATTTGTCAGTAATTACTGCATTATTTATTTTCTGTATCGCTTACATTTATTCCTTTATCTCATTAGCATAGCTTGACAGTTGTTTACCTTTCTTTTCCTTTTTACTGTTGACTTCGATTACGTCCTTTCATTGTAGTTATACCTTTTCTATATTGTGCACAGTCGGCTGATGATGCCTAAAAAGTACTGGTTTCTTTGATACTCATACTACACTTTTGTATCTTTTCCCTAATATAGATCCGAGTCGTTGCAACCGACATTGACATGATTCCTACCTTCCAGTATTGATTCGGATAGGGTGAGCTTACTGTCGTTCGAGACTGATCCTCCACTATCTGCTCAGACTGCTTATATGTATTGTGTATATTTTTGATTCTGTCTAGTACTCTGGTGTCTTTTAGTGGAGGCTCTAGTACCGACCGTACCAAGTCTTAAGAGGGATTCGTTTGTATATTTGGCCCTTTTCCTTTCCCTCATTTAAGTATATGATGTATGTTTCCTTCTTGGTTGTTACTTGTTATTACTATTACTATCATTACACACTATCTTTTTCTGATTACTGCTTGTTAGCCCATTACCTATTATTTTGGGCTATGGCTTGGCTTGCCTACTGGGGAATAAGGTAGGCTCCATCATGACTTGAGAAATCGGACCGTGACACTTATTGGATTCACAAACTTAAAAACTTCATCTACACTACTTTTATCGAATAATGGGACCACAAGTGCGGACCGCATTATGTTACCGAATAACGATAGGGGCAGGGGCGGCTTAGTCCATCCCCACAAGTTTGCCGAGCGTGTCAAACATGTAAATTTTCTTTGTTCCCATTCGAGATGAACGATCACCATGAAACGGCTCGATAAAACACCGACAAAACAAGAATAATCGAATGGTGTCATCCTATTCTTTCAAATACACCGTCCTTCTCACTTTAATGATCAGCATACTCGTCTCTGAAAGTTGATAAATCGGAGTCAGAAAACACGAATGTTTTGGTCTCAACGTTTTCTCTCTGAATTACCAAGCACACATCCATGACCAGGGATGCGTCCTTGGGTGGAAAAAGTGTTTCAGAGTCAAACGAGGCCGGAGCATAACAAGTTTCATGATCATAAACGCGATGCACAATAGCTGCCTGAGTGTTGACAAACATGAAACATGACACCTGCGTCATCTAGCTTATGAGAAATGCCTATGCCAATAGCTATTCCTCCACATTCAAAGAAAATTGGATTGTACTACTAATCCAAGATCTTTCACATCATCCCATTCATACGGGATACATTACATCCACAAGCTTACATTTTACTACAACCTCAACGTATGAAACACCCTCATCATTACAATCGACATATACATTGTCCACGATACGCAATGCTAGAGGATAGAATTTGGTTAAGGCCTTAGATAACAGTAACATTATCTCATCTGAACGTTTTGGGTTGGAAAATCGGTCACTCACACGGTAAAAATAAACATAAACGAAAGGCATGAAAACGTGTGGGAGTATTTGATCATGATATGAAAGGTTATAACTATGTAGTAGAGTACATGGCTTGATTAATGTTTCCTTTGAGATTGCTTCTCTTTCAACTGGAGAAAAATGTATGCCTAATTAATCAAATTGTACTATGTTTCTCTGTAACTGACTCATCTAATAAGCATGCATTTAAATACACTCATGTGAAAACCTAGTTTTCTCCTCATTGTATATTTGAAATTAAGTACTCCTTCCATTCGTTTTTACTCATAACAGTTTCCTTTTTGAAAGTTAAATCTTTCTCAACATTTATGATGTATTTTTTCATCATTTACAACTTGTACTACTTTTATATAGTTTTTTAATATTCAAATTTTAATTTTAAATAATTACATTTATCTAATATAATTTAGCTTTACAAATTAGCTAAATTGACCCTCTTTAAGTGAAACATAGCATCTAAAAAGGAATGGAGGAAGTACGAAGAAATTGAATCTCTCTACTTTGAAGAACTTAAGATCGATTATTTTGTCAAAATTTTAGTGGGCTAGTCTTTTCTGGTTTTATCTGGTAGCTACGAGCTAGTACAATGTGTTAAATGTTTTACTGGCAATCAACATTTGGTATTAGACGTTAAGTTTGAACTTTAGTGATGCAAGATTGATGGGAAATGGATTAATAGGCTTGATAACTCACTAGTGCCTTCAGCATTAAAATCAGACAACTAACAATGCTCACAATCTCTTCCTTCTAAAAGCATAGACGACCTCCTAAAAGGCACATTCGTTTGTGGAAAGCCTGAAAAGCAAAAGGCGTCATTCAAACCATAGACAAAAAGTACATTCTCCGGGACACGTTCGTCTACAAGTTAATTAATATAATTATTTTGAAAAAGATATAAAAACATTATAATTTGTGTACCAAAATTTAAATGCCAAAATGAAAGCTTAAACTAATGAATGTTGAGCCAATACAGTGTTGGGAAAGGCAAGGGCACAATCAAATGTCCGACAGGGTAGCAATAGAAGAATACTCAAGTCTAAACTTTCCCTTTCAATTTGAACCAAGAGAAGATAAGCAAATCCAAGCAAAACAAAGAATAGGCAACAAATATATCAACTACACAGAAATGCTAAGATAACGAAAAAAACAATCAAGCCAAGACACCAAAGTTACGTGGAAAACCCTTCAGTGTGAAGAGTAAAAAATCATGGGACCAAAGCCTCCATTATAATCACCAAGAGTTACATTATTTTTCTCAAAATGAGTGTCAAACAACGAGCAACAACACAATAAAATAGCACAAAAACTAGAGAATAAAAAGGAACAAAACACCAAAAACATAGCTGCTATTCGGGAATGAAAAACAAGAGCTACAAGACACCAAATCCACCTCCGTCTATTTCTAATCAAAGATTGAGATGAGAAGCTGTCCAAAAATCAGCTCAATCGGACAAGAAACGAAGTTGGAATTGCAATTTGAAGTTGACAGTTGTGGCTAAAAATTTGGGCGAAAATCAACTTTTTTTTTTTCTCTTTGGTTGCTGAAAACACTTTTTTTGTGATGATGAATAAGAGCTAAAAATGATCTATATATATGCCTCATAGTAATGGGCCTATGGGCTAAAGTGAGTTGGTCTAAATTGCGCTTTATTTATTCACAGAGGAAGGGACAAAGACCAATATCCCAACAAATAGTTTATATAAACTTCTTTTTCATCCCTTTCCAAATATTTCTGTAAGGCTCCATTTGTTTTTTTTTTTTTAAGATTCAGACATCTGAATCTGAATGCACATCTGAATGATTAAAATGTTGTCTCTAAATCTGAAAACTGAATGATTAAGATTGTTTGTTTTTCAACATCTGAATGTGTAAAAAAAATTATTTGTATATGAATTATATATTAAAAAAGTATGTAATTTAATACAATAAAATTATTAGTATTTGATTGAGAAAAAATATTTATGTTTGTTAGTGATAGTGGAGATAGCTTATAATGGTGGTTGCGGTGACAATGATTGATGTTAGTAATTAATATTGTTGGTGGTGATAATTGTGATGAATAGTATTGTAGTGATTGTTATAATGATGGCGATTGATGGTGGTTGTTGTGATGTGACGTTGCTTGATGTTATTAGTTTAAGGTGTTGATTGTGTTGGCTGAAACATGTATACATGATGATTGACGATGTGTTGGTGCTAGTTGGAGATGTTATTTATTGTGATGGTGGAGATGGTTGTTAGTAGAGATAAATTGTAGCGATGGTACTAGTTGAAGTAGTGGTAGAGGTAGCATTACTAGGGACAATGGTGGTGGCGGCCAAAGAATGTGTAGGAGTTGTGATGTATTAGTAGTAGTTAGTGGTGGTGCTGTGATAGATGAGTTGGTTGGTAGTAGGGATTGACCGCTAGTGGTTGCTGATTATGGTGTTGTTGACAGCAGTGGTGGTGGTGAATATAATTAGAATAAAAGAGGTAATAGGTGTGGTAGCGGTTGACAATTGTGGTTGGTAGCGGTATTTTTTGTCGATGGTGGTTGTGATGGTGGAGGTGGTTGGTAGTGGTGGGTGGTGGTTGACAATGGTGACGGTGGCAGAGGTGGTTAGTGGTGGTAACTGTTGATTATGAATAGAGTGGTGAATATTATCCAACACCAGCATATCCCTTCAGACTTATTAAGACTTGATTCTAGATCTAAATGATTACGACCTATTCAGACCTATTAAGAGTTAAAACCTTAATAAAAAACAAATGCACTTAATGGTCTAAAGTCTGAACCATTCAGATTCAGACCAGGGGCGGATCAGAGCCAGCCTTCTGTTCGGGGGTTCGGTCGAACCCCCTTCGACGAAAAAATATACTATTTATACATGATTAAAATTATTTTTTATGTGGTTATAGTAGGTGTTGGACCCCCTTCGACTAAGTTTACTTTGAATATGGAACCCCCTTAGTTGAAATCCTAAGTTTTCTTTGAATATAGAACCCCTTCGTTGAAATGCTGGCTCCACCTCTGATTCAGACTTCCATTAAGTGCAAACAAATGAGGCCTGAAAAATCTCATATCAAATATTGTCTGTAATTTAGTTAATGGTATGCATATAGTTATCTTATTTTTCAGTATTACAATCAAAGAAAACTGATAAGTGCCAATTTCTATAGTATCACTTCATCTTATAGTAGGTTCACACTAATAGAATTGGAGGAGGTAATGTACAAGTAAACAAAAACTTAACTGATCCAAGCAATGCGAAAATAAGGATGAAAACTATATAAAACTGCCATTTCAAAAGTTCTGAATGAAAGATAAAAAGGAAACAAAAAAAAAAAATGAATAAAAGGTAAACGTAAAATTTAAAACGGCGGAAGCCTAAATGCTTATACATTAAAATTTCGATAATATATACACATTGGTTAGAAGTTGCCTATTCATTCTTTCGTAAGTGTTACATTTTTAAATTACTTCAAACAACTACTATAGAAACAACTAAAAGAAAAGACAGAAGGGAGAAAAAACTAAAAGAAAAAAATACAGGAAAAAGGTCACAATTATATATGTTGATATTTCTTTAGTGTTCATGAGGGTAAACAGGAGATCCCTTTCAATTAAACAAGAACGTGACTAAAGCTGATTTTAACTTGTACCGTTGACTTTTTTCATAACTTTGCTCATAAATTATTAAATAGACTTAATGTTCAAAAGAAAATGTCATCAGTTCACATCCCAGACATAAGTTTACAACATCATAGGATGCACGCAGTCAAATCTCATTAAGAATTAAGAAAATCGAACGGAAGTACTGAAAGAAATAGAGAAGAAAACATGAAAAGGTACCAACCCCAAACAAGCTCCAGCACACTAATAAATCTGGAGCTGCAACATATCTAAAGCTGATAGTTAGATAATATGCAACACCTATACATAAAAATAAACCAAAAAGAACAAACCTTTTGGTGCCTTGGCCATTTGCTATATCTCTATTGTCTTTGAGTAGCAAATAGTGATTAGAAATTATATACAATATTTGACAGGAAAAGTTAAATCTATATATTATTAAAAGGAGAGGACAAAGGATTTATTTTAAGCCAAGCGTCAGCTCAACAACAAGCCACTTGGTTGTTTAGGACAAAAATTATAGTTAAAATAGTTATTAGTTACCACTATTTTTAATTAATTTTAAATATTTTTTTAAAATAAATTGAAATTTTCACAGATAGGTTAATGTTGCCAGTTTTTTAAAAATTCAAACTTTTAATATTATATACATGAGTTTGTCAAATGTCCCATGGTTAGCCACCCATGATTCAGCCGCACCCTTGAATTTCAGTAAACAATTTTCAAATTGAGGAAACTACTAAATCCAGTTCTATTGCAACTTCAACTGCAAATCCCAATGAAAAACACAAAAAAAGGTTTTATGTCATTGTCGAAGCCTTTGACTGTATCGAAAGCTCAACAACACAAGTTGCATTTCGCAAAAGGGATGTGGAATTTGAAAGGAAATATATGAGATGATAAACAGAGAAGAAGAATGTCCAATTATTCATTCAAATAAAAGATGAAATTGCAAAAGGTGTGTATAGTTCAAGGATTTTCTTTTCCTAGGAAGATAGGTGTTTTTCTTTTCAATCTTTTCAAGAATTATCAACTTCTTTGAGGGTGTCTTAAGACATCAATTATTGGTCTTCACTATTTTGGTGTTAAAATATAATTTTGTATATTTTTGTGTAATTACAACAAATTGAATGATAGTACAATGACGATTCTTAGGAGTTTGTGAAATATATTTTGTATTATTTAATATTTTTATCCATTTAAATGGTATATAATGGTGAAGAAATTTTTATTGCATGATTTTTAAAAGTGTCAGTGGATAGAGGAAAAAGTAACAATCATTCGTAAGAGGTAGTTTCTGAATAATTAGTTTTCACATTATGAATTATGAATGGATTTTGAACATAAAAATTGGTTTTTTGAAAGCATTTTGCAAGCTTTTGTGATACAAGTCAAATGGCCACCCTAATTTTTGAAGACATGATTGGAGACCATCACTTAAAGGCTCAAGACTTGGTCACCCCGAGGGCACAAGAATATGCAAGGAGGATCCATTTTGAGCCTACTATTGAGCATACAATTCATTAAGCCCGTGAGTCGAAAATTGCTTGGAGAATTGAATACTTGAGGATTCACGATTTTGGACACTTAATAGCTCACGATTTTTGGGCCATCTTCATTGAGGGCATTTTGGTCACTTTACTTTTCCCAAAATGCACTCCATGGCCACCCCTCTCATTAAGAAAAGTGTAGTCATTTGTCTTTTTTTGTAATGTAATATAAATAGAACAAGATAGGATTTTTAGGACTTAGTTGTTTATTGATGTAAGACAAACTCTCTCTCTAGTGTGAGTAGTGTAACACCCTTAGTTATAGGGCTTGGAAAAGCCACAAATCCGTAACTAGGGCTGCCTAAGTGTGGATATCACTTGTGTTGCATTGTTGGCTTGATACGTTGGTGTTTAGAGGAGGTAAAATCCCTCTTGTGTCAATGTTAGAGTTAGGTTTGTGTCGTGGGTAGTGTTAAGATGTAATACCCCGTATTGTCGTTCTAGAATTCTAACCGCCGTTCCTGCGCGTCTAAGCTCTAATCCAAGTAATTCTCACATGAATACAAGTTTCATAATCATTATCCTAGTCTATGGAGTAGTTTAGAGGTGGAAAATGTTTATATCAATGACCTAGAACAAGGTTGAGCTAAGACCAATTGATTCATCCAAAGTTTGACATTTGATTCTATAAGGGTAAACTTCAAACGTGAAGATGTATTAATATACATGGAATTTTTCATCCTAAGACCTATCAAATTGGAGATAATTTAATTATCTTTCCAACGATACTAATTTTGCAAAAAATCGACACCCGAGCGAAGAGTTATGCCCATTTTTGTGAGAGGCAGTAAGGGTGTGTGATGAGCAATGCGCCGCCCAATCAAATGTGTGCGATTAGGAGTGTGAGGCACACTTAAATATCTCCCATAAGGTGTGTGACGCACACCTTAAGGTCTGCCATGGGTTGTGCGCCGCATACCTCACTTCCAAGTGCCAAAAACACCCCTATATGTCTATAACACGGGATTAAACTCCCACAACATCAAAATAAGTTTACTTTCTCTCAAAATCACCAAGAACAACCTTTAGGGTTTCAACATAAAAACCCCAATAGCTAGAGATTCAACCGTGAGAATTCTATAATTTTTACATATTCAGAATCTCCGTTACGAAGGCTATGAGGGACACCAAAAAGTTCATGAACAACCTTACGTCATTCAGAAATTCATTCAAAGCTTCAAGTTTACAGTATGTAGAGTTTTTCAACAAGACCACCCTTTCGTTCTTGTGCCCAAAAATACTTTCTTTTACGAAGTTATGAATTTTATATGTTTTACTATGAGTTTGAAGCATGAATTTATATCCTATATTGATTATCATTAGATTATGATGTTTTTGATATTTTAGAAGTGAAATTATATGAGAATGATGATATTTTGTGCCTTATGGCTAAATTTCCAGATTTTGAAGGAATTTATGTATGTTTACGATGTAAAGCTTGAACCTTGATAAATTTTCATATGATGTTGAGACATGAGTTTTGAACTCTAATTGAGATTGCCATTTTTTTTAGAAATCATGTGTTATAAACACTTTGTGTTTGAATGAATTGAGATGATAATGAAGCTTTGATCTTTTGGTCGTAAAAAGGGGTTGATTTGAACCTGAGATAAGAAAAAAAATCCACTTTTATTGATTATTATAAAAAGGGTAGCATGATGGCTCCCGTTGTGAATTGTTGAATTGTTTATTTGTGGATTTTCTTTTAAAAAAATTTGAGCTAAGTCCGGGAGTAGTCTTTAGCACCGAGCGGGAGGTATAGCAGGGTTGGTACTTTCTTAGAACTACGTGCCCCTGTAGGTTGTGACCCTGAGGTTGATTTATATAGTGATCACTAGTGTTTGGATTGATGATTTAAGGTCCTACTCTGATGACAAGGATAAGAAAGTTATTATTTTTCGAAAGATTGAAATACTATATTCTAAAGAGAATTATTATGATATTTGATTTCTTTGATGGTTTGAAAATCGAGATGAAAGTAAATTGAGAACTTATTGTAATGAATCACTTGTCTTACTTTACATGTATTATTCATCAATGACTTTGATGATTTCATTCGAGCTAAGTGAGTCAATTATATCAGCATGCATAATTTTATAAACTGTGATGATATTAAGATATTATTTTATATATGCATTGCACCTCCATATGCTCGGTATATTTCCATGGTACTGACCCATACACACCCTGTGTGTTGGGCTATATTTTCTCGTAATGTAGGTACAAGGTATAGTGTACATCTTCAGATCCAGTCAGTTCGCGGCATCTAGTCAGTAGGTGATGAGTCCTTTTGATTCAAGGGCTTGGGTTAGTTATATAGTTTGAGAAGTGTTGTATTTTCTTTATTCAGCCGTATTGAGTTGGGATAGTCAGGAGTCATGACCCAGCTACCTATAGTCAGTACTAGTAGAGGCTTCATAGACAGTCAGTAGAAGTTGATGCATTCCGTTTCAGTTTTGGTTGTAAAAGTAGAGTTGTAGTCTTGTAAATTAAGTTTTGTATCTATCATATGAAAAAAAGAATTATTTTCCACAAATTTGTATAGATTTATGCTTTTAATTCAGTTGCTTATGAGTTATGCCAGATAAGGGTTAGCTTGGGGTCATTTGTGACCCTAAGCACCGTATGACGTCTTGGGACCTAATTTTGGGGCGTTACAAACTTGGTATCAGAGCACAGAGTTCAACTGTGCTAGGGTGTCTATGAAGTCGTGTCTAGTAGAGTCTTGCAGAACGGTACGGAGACGTCTGTACTTTTCTTCGAGAGGCTACAGGGCATTTAGGAAATGTTCCCCTTCTTTCAAGTCTCAGACTGTGCCATAAAAAGGTTCTCTACGAAACTTATATAAATTCTCATCTTACTATATTCTGGCCATCTCTGCCTTATTTTCAAGGTACCAGAAATAGTCAAGCCTAATTCTCCACAAATAGTTATGTGGTTATAAGAGGGCTAGAAAGTATCCTATCAGTGTTTTTGAGTTTTGAAGATTTAAGTGCTTTATTCATGTTCATAAAAGTCATGCACTAAGCCCAAGTCAGATGTGCTTTCAGATTACTCCTCAGAAACCATAATGTTAATCTATACTTCCTTATCTATGTATTATTTGAGACAGTATGATCAACAAGTTCCAGTGTCTCTCCAGATAATGCTCTTATATTTGCTAGCAAAAGTTTCAGAAGTTACAAAGCGGCTTGAGAGGAGCCTTCTAGTGTGTGATAAGTCCCTCAAATTTAAGTTATGCCCTCATTCTTATGAACTATTAAATTAAGACAGAGTAGTGTCTTCTTAGATCATTGAATGTTGTGTGTCAAGTTTCTATCTCTTGTATTACGTAATTTTGTTATCAATGTGTTTGTGAAAAATCAAAGTCTAGTGAAGCCGTGTGGGGCCTATTTTGATTCACTAGCATAGTTGCTTTGTTATTCATCTAACTTTCTTGTTCAAAATACAAAACCAAAGTCTAGTGAAGCCGTGTGGGGCCTATTTTGATTCACTAGCAATTTAGTTTATCTTGTTATTCTTGTGTTAGTTGAAAGTGTGGGTTTAGAAGTGTAGTGACAAGAATGGTGGTAAGGGCGATTTATTGAATATGTATAGCTGAATTTTTGCTTATGATTGAATTAGTAATGAAGTGATATACCCTTGTTTGTTAGTTTAGTGAAGTTAGAGAAGGAGATTATTAGTTAAGGTGGATTGTTGTTTGCTTGAAGTATGAAAAGAGTTATTGATGGTATTTATTGTGCTAGGAAAGTATAGGTTTTGATGAAAGTACTTGGTGGTTGAGTATTGTTAATTTAGGCTTTTCTGAGATTGCAAGAGGAATTTTAGTTGAAATTTATAGAGCTATGAAAGTAATTTAGGTATGAAGATGGGTAAATAGTAATGATGTGAAGAAAGAGCATATGTTAACAGATTATGAATAAGATAGGCCATATGATTATGATCGATTGTCATTGTGTACTAGTTTTCTTAATGCTATGTTCTATAGTTTTAAAGTGAAAAGTATGTGTGAGATTGGGTTGTAAATCATGTTTAGCTCTAGACATTAAGTTTGAACAATTGATGGTTCGGTTGTTGATGATAGTTATATGGAGGTGATCTAGTAGGCCTGAACAGTGTATGCAAGAGTGTAAGATCATGTGTTCGTAATTAAGTATGGTGTAAAGGTGTGCCCAAGGTGCTATGGGCTGCATTATTTTTTGAGGATTATTGCATATTGTGGGGTTAGTAGTAACGTTGAGTTTCTAGGTAGAGAAAGGCTAGTTAGATAATTTATGATGTTCTTGATAGCTAAGTTAAGGAATTATGATTGAAGATGTTGAGTCTTTTTAGTATGATTTTATTCTCATGGTTTGGGAAAAATATAAGTATAGAAGTGTGATCTTGGTAGGCTATGATTATGTGATTAGAGATGTAGATATGGTTGCAAATGAGAGTGTAAGTCTTTGATAATGATTATTGAAGCTAGGAATTAAGGATGCCATATGGATGGGTTGTTCAAGAATGAAGTCGGTAAGTTCAAAATTAGTTTATTCTTGTGAGTTTAGCATTTATGTGTAGATAATAAAATGATAAAATTATGGCTTAATCTCGAGGATATAAAGTAGACCATCATACTTAGAATACCATCTTTGAACTAAGGGGGAGATGGTTACTGATGAACCAAACCAAGTTTTGAGAATTAGATTGTGATACATGTCAATAATGAGTTGTGATGAGACAGTGACCCCTTTTTACTCTAGAGTATTCCTTGGATTTCAGTCATTTCAACACCAAATCCATCACTTGCGTGATAAATCCATGCCACAGGTCTATGCTTATACCCATCATGTATGCTCAAGCCTATTCTCAGCTTCTCGCAAGCATGTAATAGCTTTACTGTGTGATTCGAGTTATCTCTCATGAATCTATGAACTGCAGTCTTATGCTGAATAGCTCATATAAGTATGAACTCATGTTTCAGAGTATGACCAGTTTTTTTAAACTCATGATACTAGTAAAGTCCACATTATATCATGCATGTCCTCAGCTTAGATTTCTTTAATGAATCCATGTCTTTGTTATTTTAATCCTCAGGCCTAAGATAAGTGTTAATGTTATGTATTGTAGTTTTCGTGCTTCAGGTTCTTATGTGTTAGCTCTTCGGTGACCTCTTCCTATGTTAAGATTGTGGCGATGATAGTGAATAAGCAATGGTTTAGATGTAAGAGAGTTGATGACCCTCATTAAGAAAGATTATTTAAGGTTTTCTATCTAAGGCTTAAGTGTGAAGTAAGATTGAGGCCAAGTCTTTGATACATGTCATGGTTAGTTAGAAAATTTTGTGTATGTTTTTAAGAATAGTGCAAGAAAATTGTCGTTGATAAAGGTTTAGAGAATATGCGAAGTATGCCTTTATGTGGTTTTGCCTTGAAGTTCATATGTGATTTTAATGATAGGCTTGAATGTCATGTCGGGTGTAATATGATGAATACAATATGCGCTAGTGAATTTATATCAAGAGTTTTGAATTAGTCATTGAAGTGGTAAGACATGTTATGCTTAGGGTGTGAGCTCTAAGAAGATATAGAATATTGAACCTTGCGGTTTAGACTAGTATTGTGGTTTGGCATGTTGTATCTTGTGATTTAGTGTTAGGCTTGATCATGGTGAGAGAACTTAGTTTAGTTTAGACCTTATTAGAAAGATTTCGCAGTGCCAATATGAGAATTATAAGTTGAATCAAATGAGTATGGTATTTAAGGGGAATAGTATAGTTGAGAGAGTATTTGAGAAGTGATGCTAAACTTAAAAGTAAGAAGTTGTGTTGCCTGCGGACTAGCAATCCTATCCTAGTTTATGAGTTATATAATTATATTCCATGCTATAGAGTTATATCAATGTTGTAATTCCTTAGTCAAATGTGTTGTTCAGAGCATGCCTAAAATTCTTTGCTCCCTAATGTCAATAGAATTTCATAGAAAAGTGCGAAAGAAATACTCCATTTGAGTATGGGTAGTCAGTATGATCTAGTCCATATAGCCTATAATCTAGTTTAGCAAGCAAGGAGATAAGCTCCTATAGATTCTTAATTTTCCAGCTAGTCTTACTATCCGCAGTCTTATATGTATGTACATTCCAAGAGGCAATGTGTTTGTGTCCAATTAAATTATGAATTCAGCTCAGTTCATGCATCAGTTTCAGTTTCAGATATTAAGTCATGATTCAGTTCGTAAGTATCCTGTGTAGTGTCACAGTCTCTTCCTAGTATTTTTACCAAATTCTTATTATTCGGGGACGAACGATCCCAAGAGGAGGATGTTGTAATACCCTGAGTTTTCATGTCATAAACCTCTCATCCTTTCTCATGAGATTAGATCCAGTGCAAAGTAATGGTTACTCATAAGTTGACACTCTCATTTCTATCTTAGCCATATAGTTATTTTTCTTGAGGATTCATGCACTTGCAGACCAGTTCAGTAGCTCATTATTCTTG
>NW_025888198.1:85222-93822 GCF_002878395.1 Capsicum annuum | reverse complement strand
CCTAGTCTATGGAGTAGTTTAGAGGTGGAAAATGTTTATAGCAATGACCTAGAACAAGGTTAAGCTAAGACCAATTGATTCATCCAAAGTTTGACATTCGATTTTACAAGGGTCAACTTCAAACGTGAAGATCTCTTAATATACATGGAATTTTTCATCCCAAGACCTATCAAATTGTAGATAATTGAATTATTTTTTCAACGATACCTACCCGAGCGAAGAGTTATGCCCATTTTTGTGAGAGGCAGTAAGGGTGTGCGAAGGGCAATGCATCGTCCAATCAAATATGTGCTATTAGGAGTGCGAGGCATACTTAAATGTCTGCCATAAGGTGTGCGATGCACACCTTAAGGTCTGCCATGGGTTATGCACCGTATACTTCACTTCCAAGTGCCAAAAACACCCATATATATTCTATAACACGGGATTAAACTCCCACAACATCAAAATAAGTTTACTTTCTCTCAAAATCACCAAGAACAACCTTTAGGGTTTCAATATAAAAACCCCAATAGCTAGAGATTCAACCGTGAGAATTCTATAATTTTTACATATTCGGAATCCCCGTTACGAAGGCTACGAGAGACACCCAAAAGTTCGTTAATAGCATTACGTCATTCGGAAAGTCATTCAAAGCTTCAAGTTTAAGATATGTGGGGTTTTTCAACAATAACACATTTTCGTTCTTGTGCTCAAATATACTTTCTTTTATGAAGTTATGGATTTTATATGTTTTACTATGATTTTGAAGCATGAATTTATATCCTATATTGATTATCATTAGATTATGATGTTTTTGATATTTTAGAAGTGAAATTATATGAGAATGATGATATTTTTTGCCTTATGGCTAAATTTCCAGATTTTGAAGGAATTTATATATGTTTATGATGTAAAGCTTGAACCTTGATAAATTTTCATATGATGTTGAGACATGATTTTTGAACTGTAATTAAGATTGATGGTTTTTTAGAAATCATGTGTTATAAGCACTTTGTGTTTGAATGAATTCATATGATAATGAAGTTTTGACCTTTTGATCGTAAAAAGAGGTTGATTTGAACCCGAGATGAGAAAAGAAATCCACTTTTATTGATTATTATAAAAATGGTAGCATGATGGCTCCCATTGTGAATTGTTGAATTGTTTATTTGTGGATTTTCTTTTGAAAAGATCTGAGCTAAGTTTGGGAGTAGTCTTTAGCACCGAGCGGAAGGTATAGCATGATTGGTGCTTCCCTAGAACTAAGTGTCCCCATAGGTTGTGACCTTGAGGCTGATTTATATAGTGATCACTAGTGTTTGGATTGATGATTTAAGATGCTACTCCGATGTCAAGGATAGGACAGCTCTCCCCAACGTGGGTTAGACGTGGACTCCATGAAGCTCACATGGTTTATATCAATTGTAAGAGACTCCTAATGTGTGTGTGTGTGTGTACCATTCCATCTAAGAGGAATATATTGTTTTGAGAATTTGTTATAAGAAAGTTATTATTTTTCGAAAGATTGAAATACTATATTCTAAAGAGAATTATTATGATATTTGATTTCTTTGATGATTTGAAAATCGAGATGAAAGTGAATTGAGAACTTATTGTAATGACTCACTTGTCTTACTTTACATGTATTATTCATCTATGACTTTGATGATTTCATTCGAGCTAAGTGAGTCAATTATATCAGCATGCATAATTTTATAAACTGTGATGATATTAAGATATTATTTTATATATGCATTGCACCCCCATATGCTCGGTACATTTCCATGGTACTGACCCACACACACCCTGTGTGTTGGGCTATATTTTCTCGTAATGTAGGTACAAGGTATAGTGTACATCTTCAGATCCAGTCAGTTCGCGGCATCTAGTCAATAGGTGATGAGTCCTTTTGATTCAAGGGCTTGAGTTAGTTATACAGTTTGAGAAGTATTGTATTTTCTTTATTCAGTCGTATTGAGTTGGGATAGTCGGGAGTCATGACCCAGCTACCTATAGTCAGTACTAGTAGAGGCTTCATAGACAGTCAGTAGAAGTTGATGCATTTCATTTCAGTTTTAGTTGTAGTCTTGTAAATTAAGTTTTGTATCTATCATATTAAAAAAACAATTATTTTCCACAAATTTGTATAGATTTATTCTTTTAATTCAGTTGCTTATGAGTTATGCCAGTATAAGGGTTAGCTTGGGGTCACTTGTGACCCTAAGCACCGTGTGACGTCTCGGGATCTAATTTTGGGGTGTTACATAAGGGTCCAAGAGTCTCACAATTCTTGGGTTCTTAAGATTGTCCCTACATTTGGCGTAAATATCTATCCTGTATTGTTGTTGTAAGTTTCAGATTTTTTGTTGTTGTTAGTGTAACCTGTGAGTTTCTTATTGATGTAATGTTGATGTTCTCATATTCTGTTGACAATATAGTTTGTGGATCATTAAAAATTAGGTGTTAAAAACCACAATACTTTGTGTTCTTTTTGGTATTCTTGAATCTGAGAGGGGTCACTCAAAGGGTCCTCAGTTCTCTTAAACTTGTGGACTGGTTTGGGTGCTTTTTTTGTGGTTTCTTGGATGTTCTTGTATCATTTGGTATCAAATCATGACTTGATTTTGTTCCCACAAGATCAATATTGGGATAGCTTGCTTGAAAAATCTAAAAAAAAAAGTTGTTGAAAACTAAAAATTCCAGTAAAAAGAGCAATCTGTCCAGCTTGTGTTCTTGGCCGAAAATTGTGTTCTTGTTGTGTATTAGCCAAGATTTTTACTTGAATTTTTTTTATCTAAGTGTTAGTTTTATTCTTCACTAACACATTGAGTTTATATCTAAGTTTGAGCTTTAAGTGTTGTTGTTGTTGTGAACATAAGACTTGGCCGCTTCTTGTTGAACATTTTTGGGTGGACTGTTTGGCCGTGTGGTCTTCATATTGTTGCTGTTCTAAGCTTGACCACATGATATTGTTGTTAATTGGTGGCCTAAGAAAATCTTTGTTGAAGTTGTAGTTGTCTTGGCCAAGTGTTCAAGATATTGTTGTTGTCGATTTGGGAGGAGCCGTGAGGAAATTATTGGTTGTTCTTGGTGAATGTTGTTATAGTTCTTGATGTTATTCACAACCTTCATACCTTGTTATAAATAAAGTGCTTATTTGATCAAAAAAGTGAAGGAAAATGTGTAAGAATTTGTTAGTCTTGCAAGACTTGTCAACCACCAAAGACTTTGACAACTACTATCCAATAACTTTCCATGATACAAGGGGACATGTTTTAAGGGTGTACAAGAAAGTCAAGTCTTGAATCTTGAAGTTGAAAAAGGCTCCAAGACTTGTTTGAATTTCCCTCCATAACCAAATTCCCCAATTCCAAAATTGAAAATTGACCAAGACTTCCAAATTGGAAAATAACAACTTGTCTAAAACTGACACCATTACGTGTTGCCATGTCATCACATTTTACTGTTCATGCAACATATTTAAGCTCAAATTTTAGATTTCTTAGTTTCTTATTTGTTGATCTTTCATTTCGTTTAATTGATCCTAGTACTAATTAACAAACTAGTAAATTCCTACTAGATTGTCAATTAGTCCTTTGAATCCATTATTCATGTGTACATTTCTTTTGTGCTTTTATCCTTTTTAAAATCGTAGTACTTCTTGGTTCAAGTTTGGACATTACTTTCCTTGAGTCTTCAAACAAAGAATCCATTCTGACCAAGGAGTAGACACACCCCTCGACTCATCACAAACTACAAGCTGACTTCCAACACTTATGAATCCAATTATGAGACAATCAAGTGTGTGAGAGTGTGGTGAGGTTGTTTCAAACTAACTTGTATTTTGCTTTGTAGGATTGTTCTTTTCTTTTCTTTTTTTTAGGAATAATTGCAAGGGAACCCGCAGCTTTAACCTCTCAACCCATGGATAACAATGCCACCAATGTTATTTTGGCCTACCTTGATACTATGTCCTGAGACCTAGCTATGGAAAATGAAAGTTGGATTGTATGGTGGGTCAAAGGGTACAAATGGGATGCCCGGACATACTTCAAGAGGAAGGTCGTAGCTCATGTGAGCTACGAGGTAAAAATGCTATTCCCTACACTTTTATGGACTTAGAATGTTGTGTTTTAGTTAATAGGAGCCAAGTGGGTGTAGTTACGGCTTTGCCTAGGGTAGAGGTGCTTAAGTCTCCCTTCTGTAATACTCTTGGAATTGTTAGGTCGCATGAGGACCAAACTCTTATTGTAGGTATACAAGCACTAGTTGATCCTTTAGATGACGAAATTGATTCTCTGCATAAGAATGATTTGTGTCTATCTAGTGCTAGCACTTATAACTTGACTAAGGTTCCATTACCAAGTGGCGAGAGTATTCACACACTAGTTGAACCTTGTAAAAAACAAGGTGAGTCTACATTGGTATATAAGTTGCCAATAGTTAGTGAGAATGTGGACAATGATCAATCTAGGGGAAAAGACCTTGATTCACTTGATTGTTTAGGAGACCTGAATTGTGATTGTCTTGGTAAAGATGGTTTTTCTTGTGATCTCTTGACTGCCCATGGTGGTTTGTGTCTAAGTAAGGATTGCTCATTTGAAAAAGAAGGTGATGTGTGCTTAGAAATTCCATCTACTTCTTCTTTAAGTGTTTCTTATGTTGGGCATATTCCTAGTGGAGATTTTGAAACTAGTAGTAAGTGTATGCATGAGAACCCTTTATTTGAAGTTGGCTTGTGGAACACCTTTCTCAACCCTCTTTTTGTGCATGATATTTCCAATGGTGATAAAGAGGGCTTTCTTAACCTTGAGGATGGTACCCTAGGGGTGAATGAGAGTGGCCGAGACCTAAGTCCTTGGTTACGTCTTCCATTTGACCCCGGTAACTTCTTAGGGTGTGAAGGATGGATAGTTGTTGGTCGGTCCACTTGTTTGAGTGATATTACTATATGTGTTGCATGGACTTTACTTTTAATTAGGGCACTACCCCTTTGTAATATTTTTGCTAAGCTAGTGAGTAAAGTCAAGGATGTGTGGCTATATGTCAAGTGTGTACCTCCTTGGCATCTTGATGTTATTTATTGTACTAACTCTAACTCTCATGTCATGAGGATGTGGTGTTTGTTTGTCTTCTCTTCGTTCTTACAAGGTTTGGATTCAAGGTCGAATCCTTTTCAAGAAGGGGAGGATGATACAAGTCAAATGGCCACCCTAATTTTTGAAGAGATGATTGAAGACCATCACTTAAAGGCTTAAAACTTGGTCACCCCGAGGGCACAAGAATATGCAAGGAAGACCCATTTTGATCCTACCATTGAGCATACCATTCATCAAGGCTGTGAGTGAAAGATTGCTTGGAGCATTGAAGCCTTCAGGATTCACGATTTTGGATGCTTAATAGCTCACAGTTTTTGGGCCATCTTCATTGAGGGCATTTCGATCAATTCACTTTTCCCAAAATACACTCCATGGCCACCCCTCCCATTAAGGATAGTATAGTCATTTATCTTCTTTTGTAATGTAATATAAATAAAACAAGATAGGTTTTTTAGGACTTAGTTATTTATTGATGTAAGGCAAACGCTCTATAGTGTGAAGAGTGTAAAACACCTTAGTTGTAGGTCTTGGAAAAATCATCAATCCGTAACTAGGGCTGCCTGAGTGAGGATATCACTTGTGTTGCATCGTTGGCTTGACATGTTGGTGTTTAGAGGAGGTAACATCCCTCTTGTGTCAACGTTAGAGTTAGGTTTGTGTCGTGGGTAGTGTTAAGGGTCCAAGAGTCTCACAGTTCTTGAGTTCTTAAGATTGTCCCTTTATTTGGTCTAACTATCTATCTTCTATTATTGTTGTAAGTTTTGGATTTCTTGTTGTTGTTAGTGTAACCCGTGAGTTTCTTGTTAATATGATATTGTTATTCTCATATTCTGTTGACAGTATAGTTTGTGGATCGCTGGAAATTAGGTGTTAAACACCACAGTTCTTTGTGTTCTTATTGTTGTTCTTGAATCCGAGAGGGGTCATTCAAAGGGTCCACGGTTCTCTTGAACTTGTGTACTATTTTGGGTGTTTGTTTTGTGTGTTCTTGGTTGTTCTTGTATCATTTTGGATTGTGAAATTTTACCTTGTGAAATGGGAATTTGTTTATGCATATATTGATTTGGGGATGATCTCTTCCATTTATACTTTATTTCTTTCCTTTAGGGGTACTTTTCTGCAAGATTGAGGCAGATATTGCACTTTCATTATTATTCTGATTCAGATACTACTCAATACGACATTAAGTCCTACTAGATTTAGGTGCTACTGAGTCGATATCATGCTGCATCAATTTCTTTTTATTAAATATAAGTCCTTTAACATAGAATTGTCAAATGCTTTATGTGAGTGTTGCAGATTAGCAGGATATACAATGTTGGTTTTATATTGATAGATATGGAAAGAAGTTGAGAGCGCTGTATTGGCTAAGGAGTGAACAGTGATATTCTTCTCTATTAGAGATGGAAATGAATAGTGGTAGTATATGATAGGATTTTGTATTGTCTTGATATGTGGGGTTTGGAAACTTGAGCCAATTTTTTTTTGTTTAATTGAATCATGATGTGAAACTGGTTGTTTTTAATCTTATTTTTTTTAATGTTTTACTGAAGTCCTGCATATGGGTATGTGTTGGGCATTTATATCTTTTTAAGGCATAACTGTTAAGACATTGTGGAGGACTGCTCAGCAGATTCATGACTTAAGAGTAGTGAGAATAATTCAAGGCTATTATCTGAACCACTAGAGTAATTAGCTTATTTACACTCAAGCTATATATAGGTACAAAGGCCTATAATAAACAAGTTGTGTTTGTATGTCGTTAGTCTACCCCTTGAAAATCTCTTTATCCTTCCATATCAAGTTTCCTCTATACATGTTATTCTTTTTCACCTTTAGGTAGAAGTGTTTGGTGGAGATTGTTAAACTAGAGAAGAACAACCTTGCAGGCAGAAGTTGGCTTTAGTAACAACCTTTGGGATTTTTAGACATGCATGATCTTCCATGAGATATTAATATTATGATTCTGTTAGTGTATGAAGGGTTAGTATGTCTATTTTCTCCTTCATTTAAGGAACGCCCACAATCTAAAAGAAATTAAATGTGTATCAGTAAGCTACACTATTGTAGAATGCTCGGCTAAGTTAAATTATAAGCTTATAAAGGGTGAGCTTTTGATGGGGAGATGTAAGAGAAATATCATGTTGATTTCTTTTTGAAGGGACAGAAGCAAGAAGACTCCAAGCAGCTTCAACAACATGAAACTTCTAACACTAAATCAAGAGAGAAAAATAAAGATGATGATGCCTCCCTACTATCCAACACAAAATATTTATACAACACAATCAAGCAGGCATAATTGACCGAAGTGAGGCGAAGCATTTTGCAATATATGTAGCTAAATTTATTCTTACTTTGAGCTTAGATGTTTGTATGGTTAGTTAAATAGAAAGAAAAACAATTTGCAATTCAAAAGTACTTAAAATATATTTTAATTAAAAAACAATTAAAATAAGCCAATCCAAATAGGTCCTTAGAATCTTTTCTACAAGTTAATTTAAAATTAGCATTTCTTTATAAGAAATTAGTATTCAATTGCTTCGCTTTCAGATAGGTCAACTATTTACCCCTTGATAGCTCTTTTAACTACCAATTCTCAAGTCTAAATGTCACACCACGAGCCTACACCCTACATGTTACATGATACTTGGAACCATGAGTAGTCTAAGCTAGCCCTTGGCCAGGCATGAATCATAAAACCCGAACCAAAAAATAGAGCAAAAACTGAGACATGGGCTACACTTTTATAAATAAATAATAAAATAATTTCATGACTGAGGAATAAATTATTTGAAGTTTGGGTACAACTGTCTAACTGTCTATGAAGCCTCTACTACTACCAATTACTCACTAGGACAATCCCCCAAGCTAACTCTAAAAAACTAAAAGAGACAAATAAAATAAGAACTTTTAATAAGTTGCCCTTAAAGGATGAGGACTCTCCAATAACTGATTGGAATCTTCATGCACTTTCTAGCCTTGAAACTATGAGAAATACCTGGATCAACTTTATTATACAATGTAGGCACAAGAAATATGTGTCAGTACTTTTATTGTACTGGCATGTAAAGCACTAATGTAAAATAATTTTAATATCTCAAACTAATAAAGCTAAAAACTGAGACATGAATAATATAATTGTAAATAGAGCTGAATATCAATGAAAACATTACAACAGGGCTTTACAAGAGATAGGGCAATAGAGAATTTCTAGAGTTGGAAAATTATCTGATGCCTTCTCTTAAATTACAAGCTGCCTTATATAGACAGGGGAAAACTAGATTATACATCCGGTGTATACATTTGTAAGGCTTAAATTTAATATCTAAAAGTTGATTCTTCTTTTCTTGAGTAGACATGCCTTTTTGAAAAGCTGTTTAGAGGGTCCTCTGGTAGGGCAGTGTCTTTTCTCTTTTGGAAAAGCATTGGATTCCTTTAGCTTTTTAAAAAGCTGATTGGCGGGCCTTTTATCAGGATAGTGGCTGTCTTTTCTCCTTTGGAAAAGCAAGTAGCTTTTGG